>NC_069503.1:667285439-667382939 GCF_027579735.1 Bombina bombina | reverse complement strand
CATAGGTATAATGTAGGTAGCGGCGGTGTACGGAGCGGCAGATTAGGGGTTAAAAAAATATGCAGGGGTCAGCGATAGCGGGGGCAGCAGATTAGGGGTTAATAAGTGTAAGGTTAGGGGTGTTTAGACTCGGGGTACATGTTAAAGTGTTAGGTGCAGACATAGGAAGTGTTTCCCCATAGAAAACAATGGGGCTGCGTTAGGAGCTGAACGCTGCTTTTTTGCAGGTGTTAGGTTTTTTTTCAGCTCAAATGGCCCCATTGTTTCCTATGGGGGAATCGTGCACGAGCACGTTTTTTAAGCTGGCCGCGTCCGTAAGCACCGCTGGAATTTAGAGTTGCAGTGGCGGTAAATATGCTCTACGCTCCCTTTTTTGGAGCCTAACGCAGCCATTCTGTGAACTCTAAATACCAGCGGTATTTAAAAGGTGCGGGGAAAAAAAAGCATGCGTAGCTAACGCACCCCTTTGGCCGCAGAACTCTAAATCTAGCCGATAATTTGTTTGAATAGCCATTGCTTGGGTAACCACTGCGTTATCTTTTAACCTTTCCAAAATATCATTATGTACTTTCATATTATAAAAATATCCTATATTTGACCCACAGCTAAAATTTTCCAACATTTAAAATAGTCTTGTTAAAAAAAAGACTTTTTAAAAAAATCTACAATAAAATAATGAGCTAAGAACAAATCAAGGTATAAGTAAGGTTGGCTGATTTGAGGGTTTTGACAAGTACAGCTAGCGCATATTTCAGTGTCCACATTATTAGATGTGTTAACTAATGTTGATAGACCCATCTATCTAATGATCTTGCTAGTTATCTCTTAGTGTTTGATGATAAAAAAAAAAATCTATGTTCACTTAGCATGTCCGACTCTAATTTAGATATCTCTGTGAGAGATGCTGATGGGGGAAAATCCAGTAAATTACGATAGCTGCCATGATAAATAATACATCATTAACTTGAATAAGGGGTCATTTGCAAATGGGGTCTGAGTGTATCTATTACATGGAATTGAATTCTGCTTTTTGGTCCTGAGATGAATAATATGAATAATTTCATATTCTTATTGGAAGAGTTATATTGCATATATATATATATATATATATATATATATATATATATACACACACACACACACATAGGTATATAAATAATATGTATTTTTCCCCCGTATATATATATATATATATATATATAAAATAATAATTTGTAATAATTAAAATTTTAAAATATTTTATATTTAATATTTCGAAAATGCACCTTAAGATTAGTCATTTTTAATGTACGCTTTCCCCATATCACATTAGACCTTAAGTGTGTTACGCATTTTTTGCAATCCTATGTTCTTCACATAGATTTTTTATTTTAATTTATTATTAAAGGGACACTAAACGCAATTTTTTTCTTTAATGATTCAGATAGAGCATGCAACTTTAATCAACTTTCTAATTTACTCCTATTATCAATTTTTCTTTGTTCTCTTGATATCTTTATTAAAAAAGCAGGAATGTGATGCATAGGAGCCGTCCCATTTTTGTTTTAAAACCTGGGTTATGCTTGCTTATTGGTGGGTAAATGTCAGCCTCCAATAAGCAAGCACTATCCATGGTGATGAACTTAAAATGGGCTGGCTGCTAAGATTTACATTCATGATTTTCAAATAAAGATAGCAAGAGAACGAAGAAAAATTGATAAAAATTGATAATAGGAGTAAATTAGAAAAAAATTGGTTGTGTCCCTTTAAATATATATTTCTATATATATCTTATAATGTTAATGTAAAATAGATATCTTTACCTATATGTCTATATAGGCATATACAGATATATAGAGAAATATGTATTTACAATAACAATTACATTATCTTGTATGTGAAAAACATTGGAATGTGAAATGTACAGTAAATATACAGGAAAACAGATAGATACATATGTACATACATACATATACTGTATATATACAGTATATATACATACATATTTGCATACATACACATATTTAGATATGCATCTGTAATGTATATAAACAATATAGCCCTTTGCAGTCAAACACCTTGTCATATACCACATACCTTTAAACCCTTACAACCTTCTTTTTTAATATTTACATGAATACTTTTTATCAGATTGTTTTTAGATTAATGTGTAACTGTAATTTACAATGTACAGTATTGATGTTGTGTTTAGTGCTATTTCCAAAACACACAATAATCCAATATCGCTTGCATTCAACAATTAGAGCGCCACTTGTAATCTGGATTTAATTGCCTAGGGTCATCGCCATTTTTGTAGGTTTTCTTTTTTTGTATTAGGTTATTGTTAAACTATGTTTATATTTATTGTGGGTAATAAAGTTACAACCCATTGTTTGATTAGTTCAGAATGCAAATTGTGAGGGTCATGAATATTGTTACTAAATCAACATTCAGGTGAAATAATAGAATCTTCCTCCCCAGCTGGAACTTTCACTTTTTTGTATGATATTCATTCATTGGGATTTTATTTATATATTTATTTATTTTTGAAGAAGTTGTTTCGATAAGCATTTCAACAGGAAAATAATATACTCCAGAGGAAAAAAACGAAAAAACAAAACAAAACAATGGTTAGATTTTTATTTATTTTTTCTGATAAAATTTCAGTCAAGTAAACTACTACCTTGATTAAATGATTTTCTCTATGGATAATGGTTACAGTAATCTTGAGGAATATGCAATTTTAATTGCTGAGCTGCATTTAATTAGTTTTACAGACAATTCATGCATTTTTAATAAGCATGTAAAAAACAAATAGCACTGTGCACCTTTCCGCAAGTGGAAATTTGCTTCACACGTTCACTCACACTTAGGAATTCTGGGTTACAACTATACAAATTTGAAACAGGATTAATCATCCCATACCACTCAGTTTGGAGTTTTATTCAGTACAATTGTACTTTAATAAGGTTGCCTCTTAATACCAATTTATTGAGAGAGTTTATATGTGTGCTGTATTTCTTAATAGCTAGATGAAAGTAAGTCTACCGTGATATTTCTGTAAGTACTAAATTGTAGATAAATGCGGCACATAAAATGCTGTAATGAGCTTTTAATCATATATCTTAAGAGCAAGTAAAAAAAACAAAGACTAAGCACAAAATAAATATGATTTATATTTAGAAATGTTAATTAAAAGTGCCCTCTCACAGATCCTACCAATTTAAGGAGAAAGGGTGAATTATTGGATGCTGCGCTCTATATATGATGCATTATATAATGTTGGTAAACATATTGTCAGCTGAAAATCAGTTTAGGTAAGAAAAAATAGTTTTTCATACTTTTTTGCACTCACCTTTACATTTTCTGCTGAAATGAATTGGGCAGCTCATTGTACTGAAGCCAGCACTCATATAAAAGGAAAATTTTACAGGATCCCACAATCCATACATATTTATAATTATATTTATTTAAGGGATATTTAGCAGAAATTACCTGTTCTAATTTGTTCTTGCAATTAATGTTTGCACTAGTGAGCCTAGATCATTTTAACCTTCATATTGAAGCTCTAGAGCAAAACACAGCCAGTGAGCCAATAAGGAGGGGGCAGTTACACTTGAAAGCCAATCACTGGCAGTTTTCTGAATAGTAGTTGTAATAGTTGCAGCGCAAATCAAAGAAGGATTTTATCTATGTGTTTAACTCTTTTGCTAATTAGAGCAAGGCATTTTTAAATAAAAAAACAAACAAAACCTTAAAGGCTATTATACAAAAAATTGTATGCTCTTATTCATTAGAGAATGTAACTTTACAACTATTAATCCTGCACCTTGATGTGTTTAACCCCCAAAAAGTGTTAAAGATATAAAGTATTGCTTGGGAGCTGCGCAACTGCTGATCCAGAGCTGGAACTGCCACTGACCCAACCAGCAGTGCTCAGGGCTCCTGGGTGGTACTTTAACTATGTGTTTAACCCCTTTTCTAGGGTTAAACACATAGAGATGCAGGGCCAATAGTTTTAAAATGACATACTCTAATTAATTAGAGCATACCATTTTCTTTTTACTATAATGGCCCTTTAATAATTATGAACATTGCTTCATATATGCAGTTTTGGCAAACATTTTAACTATACTTTTGCTGATAACTCTCCTTTCACAAACTGTTATGAGCAGTGTTTCATTTGATAGAAAGATAAGCCTCTCATTATTTCCCTTTTTTTGTCTCAAGTATTATTCATATGACCTACTCTTTCTATTTTTTTTGTAACTTAATAAGAGAGTTTTGACAATGCTTGAAATAAGAATGCTGTTGACTTTTAATACAATAATGTACTGGTACACTTACAGGGCTATAGGCTTGTAAATATAGACTTGCAGCCACATCACTTACAATATGAAAAATGCTTAAAAAAAAAGAAAAAAGGAATACAGAAAAATTGTCATACCAGGATTATGTTAACCCCTAGACGCCTTTAGAATGTTCCATGTCGTCCTAACAGTGCTGGGCTTTAACGCCATTAGAAAGGCATGGAATATCTTACCTTATAAGGCGTCCTGCAGCCTCCCCTTTTTGCGCAATGAAAAATAAGACTGGGGGTGTGTGCTTAGTGGCAGTCTCTCATGATTCGATCCTGGCCTTGAAATCACATGATCACATTGATGATTTTGTGATTTACTTTTTACAGCAACTGTTTACATTGGAATTCTTTTACTATCTCATTATATGATGTCAGATGTGTATACTGTAGAAAAGTTATGTTTTGGATATACTGTAGCAGAAGCGCAAGGGTGCATCTGGGCCAAGGTCAACCGTTGGTAAACAGATTTGGGGAAGGAGCCGCACATTTTGAAAAACAGATAATAAATAACTGGTGATCACAAGGTTAACAATAAAAAAATGTGATATAAATTAAAAGGATATCGTGTATCAGCAATGTGGAAATTTCCCAAAATCACAGTATCTCAAAAATAAGAAAAGAACAAATTATGGTGCAGTATTGTGATAATTACAACAAGGTTAATACAATGTGTCAAATTTCTACTCACGTAAACTTGAGCTATCTTAAGCTCAAGTATTGTGCGATCCTGATTCACAAAGCTGTCAGGCTCAGCTCACTCAGTGATGGTGAAATCGAAATCTGTAATTGTGTCTCCACAAATAAAGAACAGGAATATAATGTGATACTGTGTATAACATATGTAAATTTCATTCGTTCGATATATACTCACACTTTTCAGGAGCTAAACATCAGCTCCTGATATATAAGCAGGCCTCATATCGGCTATCAGGGAGGCCACACAAAAAAGCAAAGGTCCGGAACCGCTATGTAAACAATTGCATTTAATTTAAGTATAAAAGCATACTATATGTAAAAAATGGATATCTGGACTTGAAGTCACTAAGGGCTACAAGGGATAAGTGTAACAACCAAAGTTGTATCCAAAGTCTCCAGAGAGGATGGTGATGGATTGTTTTGAAACAAACAATGTATCCATTCAGTTACCACTTCAATATGGAGAAAAGCCCTTCACCCTGACGTCACTGAATCCACGTGCTACCCAACGTACGTTTCGCCACACCCATGTGGCTTTTTCAAGGGTGATGATCTAGCGGTCTGGTGATTCTTCTTTTAAGCAAGCAATGTCCAATGGCAAACAGTGTTGGATTGTAATGGACATTTATGGTGGTATCCCATTGTTCATAATATATGAATTATCCAATTCATCGTATCAAGGAAAATTTAACCAGATTTACCAGATCAAATTTACATCTGTTATACACAGTATCACACTATATTCCTGTTCTTTATTTGTGGAGACATAATTACAGATTTCAATTTCACCATCACTGAGTGAGCTGAGCCTGACAGCTTTGTGAATAAGGATCGCACAATACTTGAGCTTAAGATAGCTCAAGTTTATGTGAGTAGAAATTTGACACAATGTATTAACCTTGTTGTAATTATCACAATACTGCACCATAATTTGTTCTTTTCTTATTTTTGAGATAACGAGATTTTGGGAAATTTCCACATTGCTGATACATGATATCCTTTTTATTTATATCACATTAAATTTTGAAGAGCAGTTCTATGACATGATGCCTTCTCACTCCTATGCTCTCTAAATGTTTTATTTATTCCTTTTGTTCCAAATTGTCAGGATATCTGTGAGTGTTATTGAATAATATATATATATATATATATATATATATATATATATATATATGTATATTTATCTACACCAAATAATGCATTTGTTTGTGAAACTGTTTGTGAGGCAGCCCCCACTTGCTCTGAAGCACAGATTTGTAGAACAAAAGGAATAGACACTTGTAAAACTCAAGATGTTATCTTAACAGAGGTTCTTTCCTCTATGTAATAAAAGTTATCAGATAACTAACCCCTGTGGATAAACAGACAATGTCTGAGATGGGTCTTTGAGGCTTGAGTGTATGCAGAGAAAAACCTGTTTTGACAGAGTTAAATGACTGTTTACACTTAGGTGTTAAATTGATACCTGCTGAGTTTTAGATACACATAAGGAATCTGAACTCAAGTTACCTACAGACATATGGGATTGCTGTGATTTAATCTTCATATAAGATTATATTAACAACATATGTGTATATATATATATATATATATATATATATATATATGTGTGTAAGTTGCTAGTGTGTGGAGAGCACTTAATAAGAACCCTGGTTCCCTGTATTGTGAATTTAACACACAAAGTCAGTAATCTGGCCCCAAATGGTTTAAATGGTTTAATAAAATATATCTGTGGACAGCAGTTAAACATGTTCAAGATATGCTTTGTATAAAAGATTTCAGGTTATCCCAATCTCTAGAGATTACTTGCTTAATTGTACAACTCCTAGAGCTCTATTGGCGGACAGAGAAATTATTTATAAAACACTATATATTACTTTCTTTAAATAGCAAAAATAAATGTATCACTTTATTGTAATTTGTAGGCAAGTATCGCATTCAGATGCAAAATAATCTTTGGAAAAATGTCTATAAACTATTCAGTTAAGACTGGTGTCTTAGTCAGAGGGAACAGGGGGTAGGGTTATATCGTATATAGGGGGTTGGTTTTGGGTGGTAGTAAGTGGAGATGGGAGTCGAATGCTATCAATGGAGACATCACCCATCCACATTTGGCACGGATTAATCAGGGACTGCCAATCCCAGTATACACAATGAAAGACAAAGGAATCCAGCCTCTTAGCAAAAATAATACAACTTCTTTGTTACTTCCACATCATGGGAAAAAAAAGACAATGTTTCAAGCCCTATGTTGGGCTCTTAGTCCAACACAGTCATGACTAAGAGCCCAACATAAGGTTTGAAACATTGTCTATTTTTCCATTGATGTGGAAGAAATAAAGATGTCTTATTATTTTTGATAAGAGGCTGAATTCCCTTGTCTTTCAAGGTGGAGATAGGAGAGGAGTTGGTTAGAACTGAGCAGGGCAGATTGGGGTATGGTTACATAGCAAACCAAGGTTTTCATAAAGTCCTAGGGAGCTGTGAAAAAACTGCGGGCAGAGCTCCCAAACTGGACAGTGCCACAAAAGATGAGACAGTTTAGATCTCTGTAAAAAGTAAAGTTCTGATTTCCCCCCAAATGCATTAATACCTCAACAACATTCTATCCACCCATACAGAGTAGTACTGGAAACATTATTAGCATTATTTTTATTTTTTCAAAAAAACTTTCCATATTATTGAATCTTTTGTATTAAAATAAAGGAAAGAGATGACAGATTTGAAATTGTCTGCTACAAACATATCTATCTACAAACATTATGAAATGTACCATCTTGGCGCAGAAATGTTGGCATATGTACATTAGTTATAACTAGAGTGCCGGGATAGCCTGATATTTTATAACAAGCATTTTAATTAGAAGCAAAGTAACCTGAATTGCTTAATGCTCATCAGCAATAAACTTGATGGGAATTGAACTAATTACTTGTATCATAAAATAAACATTGTGTAATTGAGTGCTGTTGATGCGTAGCGTGAGCGAATATAAATAAAGATAATGTGTGTGTTTCTATGTGTTTCATTGTGTGTGCTCCTGTACATATTTACAGTGGAGAATTTATCAAGGCTAAGGTGCTTCTGATATATACAAGTGATAATGAATATAATCAATTATTAAGTAAGCTCTCAAATCACTTAACATCAGTTATCACTGTTGTGATGCAATCTTATGCTTTTAGTCTATGAATGGCGCACAAAAGGAGATAGGCAAGAGGTTTAAATGCTAGCTAATTGGGGACAAAACAACTTCAAACAGTATTAAAGACACATTAAAGGGTCAGGCAACTCAAATTTTTTTATTGTTTAAAAACCCCCACAAGATAATCCCTTTAATACCGATTCCCTAGTTTTGCACAGAAAACATGGTTATATTAATACACGTTTTACCTCTGTGGTTACCTTGTTTCTAAGCATCTTCTGACAGCCCCCTGATCACATGACTTTAAATTTATTATCTATTGACTTGCAATTAAAGGGACAGGAAACCCCAAAATATTCTGTCATGATTTGGATAGAACATACAATTTTAAACAACTTTCCAATTTACTTCTATTCTCAAATTTGCTTAATTCTCTTGTTATCCTTTGCTGAAGGAACAGCATTGCACTACTGGCAGCTAGCTGAACACACCTATTTAGCCAATCACAAGAGACAAATGTGTGCAGGCACCAATTAGCAGCTAGTTCCCACTAGTGTAGGATATGTGCATATTCTTTTCCAACAAGGGATACCAAGAGAACAAAGCACATTTGCAAATAGAAGTGGATTTTAAAATGTTTTACAATTACATGCTCTATCTGAATCATGCAACTTACATTTTTACTTTCCTATCCCTTTAAGCCAATTAGTGCTGTGTTGTTAGGATCACGGGCTTCAGCACATTGCTATCTATATGGCTCCCATGAACTAGCTTCCCCTGATGTAAAAAGCAAATACAAAAGCATGTGATCATGGGATTGTCTTTAGGGACTTAGAAACAGACAGGAATTTAGAGGTTTAAAGGTTATAAAGTATGTTAATATAACAATGTTGGTTGTGCAAAGCTGGGGAATGGGTAGTAATGGCATTATCTATCTTTTTAAACAATAACAATTTTTGTGTTGACTGTCCCTTTAATCACTTTCAAATTGTAATAAAAAATGCTTAATTATGTGCAGTTAAAAAAGAAAAGTTTCAGAAAAAACTCAAATGAAGAGACAGAGGTATCATGTGGCACGCTTAGGGTAAGAATCTAGATAATCTTAATGTAAAGTGAGCAAAAGCATCCATGACACATACAAAATAACTTTTATTAGTTTATATATTAAAAATGAATAATGCAAATTAAAATAGGGTATACACCACATACATTTACTTAGTCACAATTAGACCACGTTAAATATGATTGGTAATGTAGGTCCTCATATAGTGTAAATATTCCAATTAGTTACTATAGACTACATGAAGGTATCCTACTATTATTATCCAATTGAGCAGGGTTAGGCTGTTAAACATATATTAGAAAGTCAGGCATGGAACTTCTAATAATTCAGATTAGGATAATATTGTTGGGTAGGAGTAACACACTTATATGTCCACAATTAAGCACTGTCTAGTGTCAAAATTTAAAGGGATAAAAATCCAACCATCTTAGTAAGTAATCCTTATAAGTGTGGGTCAGCTTAGGTTTAAAGGTGTTAATTGAGCTGTATGAAACTCAGATTGAAACCATCCCCTAGGGTACAGGGATAGGTAGTCCAATATTATAGCACCATTAGGGTATAGTGATGCGATTTCCAAGATGGTCCTACCAATCCACTATGCCCCCGCTGTATGTTAAAATACTAAGGACAGATGTTTTGTGTTTATGCACATCACAAAATTAAATGTTATTGCCATTTAGGGCCCACATATTACTCCAAATACAATGCAGGGAGAGGCAATGCAAATGCCTCTATACTACAAAAAGTGAGTGTTGGTGTATACCAAGGATGACAGAGAGTCATCTATCAGTTTAGACAGAGAAAACATGAGTTTTAAAAAAGTGTGTTAAGGAGAGAAACACACTCGTAATTTACAATTAGCGCTAGCTTCTCTCAAAATTTAAAGGGATGAAATCCCAATCGTCCTAATACATAACCATCTAAGTGCAAGTTAGTCTGTTAAGGTGGTATCAAATAAGGTAAGACGTATATTGCTCAAAATCTGAGTTCTTTAGGGTATATATATGGGCATTTAAGATATAACAGTGCTGTTAAATATCACAGTGCAGATGCCAAAATGGCCCTTAATTATAAACCCGTTGTATCCCCACTATAAGGTAACATATGCGAAGGATTAGTATAGTCTATAAACACCACAGGCTAAATGCTAATGCCAAAAAATGGGCAACAAATTATTAACGGTATAATGCTGAGAGAAGCAGTGCGAATGCCTGACGCGCGTTTCGCCAACTGCTTTGTCAAAACACTGACACTAGACAGTGCTTAATTGTGGACATATAAGTGTGTTACTCCTACCCAACAATATTATCCTAATCTGAATTATTAGAAGTTCTGTCACACTCGATCCGTTCATCGCCGTGTCGCCGCGGCTCCCGGATCTCCTGTGTCTCACATCACGTTGCCTAGCAACGTGACGCGCTCCTCAGCACACTCCTCCCTGACGTCAGCCTCTTTCTCTGCCTTTAAATCTTGGCGGGAGATCTTACTCGGGGCCCGTTTGTGTTGCTGTCTCCGGTACTGTGTGAGTACTATTTCTGAACCGGAATTTGACCCTTTCCTGTCTGACTATGAACTCTGCTTTACCCTCAAATTCTGTCTCCTGGATGTATTGACCCTAGCCTGCCTGACCTTGCTTTTGTCTTGTCCTTCAATCTGTCGCCTGGATATACTGACCCTTGCCTGCCTGACCTTGCTTTTGCCTTAACCCTTGCAAACCTGCTTAAAGAGACATTTATATTTTGTTTGCTACAAAACCTGTTTAAAGGGACATTATCATTTGTTAACTGTAAACCTGCTTAAAGGGACATTTATATTTTGTTTGCTGCAAAACCTGATTAAAGGGACATTATCATTTGTTTGCTGCAATCCTGCTTAAAAGGACATTTATTTCTGTTTGCTGCAAACCTGCTTAAAGGGACATTTATATTTTGTTCGCTGCAAAACCTAATTAAAGGGACATTATCATTTGTTTGCTGCAATCCTGCTTAAAGGGACATTTATTTCTGTTTGCTGCAAACCTGCTTAAAGGGACATTCATTTCTGTTTGCTGAAAACCTGCTAAAAGGGAGATTATCTTTTGTTTGCTTCAAACCTGCTCTAAGGGACATTATCATTTGTCTGCTGCAAACCTGCTTAAAGGGACATTATCATTTATTGGTTGTTAACCTGCTTAAAGAGACATTTATCATTTATTGGATACAAACCTGCTTAAAGGATCATTTATCATTTGTATGTTACAAACCTGTTTAAAAGGACATTATCATTTTACCTTTCTACTACTTAAAGTTTGCTATCTCTTGTGCATCAATTCAGACCTCAAGAAATTATACAGAGATTCTACTTCTTTTGTGAATACATTGTACCCTGCTTATTTTGTTTCCTGAGTGGGTCACGTCCTGGATATTTCTCAGTGTGCTAGCATGTGTTTTACTTCTTCACGCTAGCAGTTGGGTTGAATCCTGGGCTGATCCTTTACGGCTGACAAGTTCCATGCCTGACTTTCTAATATATGTTTAACAGCCTAACCTTGCTCAATTGGATAATAATAGTAGGATACCTTCATGTAGTCTATAGTAACTAATTGGAATATTTACACTATATGAGGACCTACATTACCAATCATATTTAACGTGGTCTAATTGTGACTAAGTGAATGTATGTGGTGTATACACTATTTTAATTTGCATTATTCATTTTTATTATATAAACTAATAAAAGTTATTTTTTATGTGTCACGGGTCCTTTTGCTCACTTACATTAAGATTATCTAGATTCTCACCCTAAGTTTGCCACATGATACCTCTGTCTCTTCACTTGAGTTTTTTCTGATACTTTAAACTGCCCTTCAGGAATACATAGGCTTATCCTGCAGGGATTTCTGAGAATCCTAGTTTGTTTTTTCTCCCCCATACTCCCCCATTTAAGCAGTGAACAAGTGCGCATGTGCACGAAACGCGTCTGCGTGGATATCCATTCAGTGACCTGATCAACTAGTTTTGCTGGCTTTTTTCCTTACATCTTTTTATACGTCCTAGTATGGAATTTATTTTTTAACTTTTAACTAATAAATATGGACTTTTTACCTATACACCTGTCTTTGGGAGCTATTTGAGTTCAGGATTTGTGTGCGCTACCTTTCTGTTCACCACATATTGCTTCCGGAACTGTTTGGGGCTTGTGAGGCAGTCCCGCCCCTGGTAGCAGCCTAACTATTGGACCTCTGCTCGAGGATTCGTCCCCACCCACTCTCCATTGTGCCGGTCCTGTGTTTGTGTCTCCTCACAGGTGAGCGCTGTTTACAGCACTTTTGTGAATATTACTCCCCCATTTAAGGGGAGCATTTTTCCTAAAAAAAAAAAGAGTTGTCACTATACTTTCAATGTTTATCGTGTTGCATTTTCCTGAAATTTAAAATTGAACATTGTGCTATTTCCAATTACATTAATACTTAGAAGTTTAAATTCCAGACTTTATAACCCTAACATATATTCTGCATATCCATTGTTTTCTCAGTAATTCATATATATATGCTCCTTATTGGCCTCAGCAGATGACATGGAGGTAGCCATTAATTTTTGAAAAATATTTTTTTAAATATTTCATCAGTATTTAAACCACCAGTATAATTTTAAAAATATATTTTCAGTCTAATCTTTACTTTGGTTATATATTTACTTCTAGTTTTTATTTAGTGTTTTATGTCCCTTTAATACATGCAAGGCACTATATGGAGGAAAGAAATTAGTCACAAGACAGGATGACAAGGGAAAAACATTAAAGGGACACTGAACCCACATTTTTCTTTCGTTAGAGCATACAATTTTAAGCAACTTTCTAATTTACTCCTATTACCAATTTTTCTTCGTTCTCTTGCTATCTTTATTTGAAAAAAAAAGGCATCTAAGCTTTTTTTTTTTTTTTGGCTCAGAACTCTCGACAGCACCAGGTTGTTCACCAAAAATGGGCCGGCATCTAAATTTACATACTTGCATTTCAAATAAAGATACCAAGAGAATGAAGAAAATTTGATAATAGGAGTAAATTAGAAAGCTGCTTAAAATGTCATGCTCTATCTGAATCACAAAAGAAAAAAATTGGGTTCAGTGTCACTTTAACAACATTAAAATGACCTATTTTATGTTTTGAATAACTGAATTATTAATTATCAGTGGACCAGATATTGAAATAACAAAAACTGTTAAACGGACAGCAGAGTATATACAGTATGCCAAGTACTGAACTGCAAAAACAGAATTTATGTTTACCTGATAAATTTCTTTCTCCAACGGTGTGTCCGGTCCACGGCGTCATCCTTACTTGTGGGATATTCTCTTCCCCAACAGGAAATGGCAAAGAGCCCAGCAAAGCTGGTCACATGATCCCTCCTAGGCTCCGCCTACCCCAGTCATTCGACCGACGTTAAGGAGGAATATTTGCATAGGAGAAACCATATGGTACCGTGGTGACTGTAGTTAAAGAAAATAAATTATCAGACCTGATTAAAAAACCAGGGCGGGCCGTGGACCGGACACACCGTTGGAGAAAGAAATTTATCAGGTAAACATAAATTCTGTTTTCTCCAACATAGGTGTGTCCGGTCCACGGCGTCATCCTTACTTGTGGGAACCAATACCAAAGCTTTAGGACACGGATGAAGGGAGGGAGCAAATCAGGTCACCTAAATGGAAGGCACCACGGCTTGCAAAACCTTTCTCCCAAAAATAGCCTCAGAAGAAGCAAAAGTATCAAACTTGTAAAATTTGGTAAAAGTGTGCAGTGAAGACCAAGTCGCTGCCCTACATATCTGATCAACAGAAGCCTCGTTCTTGAAGGCCCATGTGGAAGCCACAGCCCTAGTGGAATGAGCTGTGATTCTTTCGGGAGGCTGCCGTCCGGCAGTCTCGTAAGCCAATCTGATGATGCTTTTAATCCAAAAAGAGAGAGAGGTAGAAGTTGCTTTTTGACCTCTCCTTTTACCTGAATAAACAACAAACAAGGAAGATGTTTGTCTAAAATCCTTTGTAGCATCTAAATAGAATTTTAGAGCGCGAACAACATCCAAATTGTGCAACAAACGTTCCTTCTTTGAAACTGGTTTTGGACACAGAGAAGGTACGATAATCTCCTGGTTAATGTTTTTGTTAGAAACAACTTTTGGAAGAAAACCAGGTTTAGTACGTAAAACCACCTTATCTGCATAGAACACCAGATAAGGAGGAGAACACTGCAGAGCAGATAATTCTGAGACTCTTCTAGCAGAAGAAATCGCAACTAAAAACAAAACTTTCCAAGATAATAACTTAATATCAACGGAATGTAAGGGTTCAAACGGAACCCCCTGAAGAACTGAAAGAACTAAATTGAGACTCCAAGGAGGAGTCAAAGGTTTGTAAACAGGCTTGATTCTAACCAGAGCCTGAACAAAGGCTTGAACATCTGGCACAGCTGCCAGCTTTTTGTGAAGTAATACCGACAAGGCAGAAATCTGTCCCTTCAGGGAACTAGCAGATAATCCTTTTTCCAATCCTTCTTGAAGGAAGGATAGAATCCTAGGAATCTTAACCTTGTCCCAAGGGAATCCTTTAGATTCACACCAACAGATATATTTTTTCCAAATTTTGTGGTAAATCTTTCTAGTTACAGGCTTTCAGGCCTGAACAAGAGTATCGATAACAGAATCTGAGAATCCTCGCTTCGATAAAATCAAGCGTTCAATCTCCAAGCAGTCAGCTGGAGTGAAACCAGATTCGGATGTTCGAACGGACCCTGAACAAGAAGGTCTCGTCTCAAAGGTAGCTTCCAAGGTGGAGCCGATGACATATTCACCAGATCTGCATACCAAGTCCTGCGTGGCCACGCAGGAGCTATCAAGATCACCGACGCCCTCTCCTGATTGATCCTGGCTACCAGCCTGGGGATGAGAGGAAATGGCGGGAACACATAAGCTAGTTTGAAGGTCCAAGGTGCTACTAGTGCATCCACTAGAGCCGCCTTGGGATCCCTGGATCTGGCCCCGTAGCAAGGAACTTTGAAGTTCTGACGAGAGGCCATCAGATCCATGTCTGGAATGCCCCACAGGTGAGTGACTTGGGCAAAGATTTCCGGATGGAGTTCCCACTCCCCCGGATGCAATGTCTGACGACTCAGAAAATCCGCTTCCCAATTTTCCACTCCTGGGATGTGGATAGCAGACAGGTGGCAGGAGTGAGACTCCGCCCATAGAATGATTTTGGTCACTTCTTCCATCGCTAGGGAACTCCTTGTTCCCCCCTGATGGTTGATGTACGCAACAGTTGTCATGTTGTCTGATTGAAACCGTATGAACTTGGTCCTCGCTAGCCGAGGCCAGGCCTTGAGAGCATTGAATATCGCTCTCAGTTCCAGAATATTTATCGGTAGAAGAGATTCTTCCCGAGACCAAAGACCCTGAGCTTTCAGGGATCCCCAGACCGCGCCCCAGCCCATCAGACTGGCGTCGGTCGTGACAATGACCCACTCTGGTCTGCGGAACGTCATCCCTTGAGACAGATTGTCCAGGGACAGCCACCAACGGAGTGAGTCTCTGGTCCTCTGATTTACTTGTATCTTCGGAGACAAGTCTGTATAGTCCCCATTCCACTGACTGAGCATGCACAGTTGTAATGGTCTTAGATGAATGCGCGCAAAAGGAACTATGTCCATCGCCGCTACCATCAACCCGATCACTTCCATGCACTGAGCTATGGAAGGAAGAGGAACGGAATGAAGTATCCGACAAGAGTCTAGAAGTTTTGTTTTTCTGGCCTCTGTTAGAAAGATCCTCATTTCTAAAGAGTCTATAATTGTTCCCAAGAAGGGAACCCTTGTTGACGGGGATAGAGAACTCTTTTCCACGTTCACTTTCCAGCCGTGAGATCTGAGAAAGGCCAGGACAATGTCCGTGTGAGCCTTTGCTTGAGGAAGGGACGACGCTTGAATCAGAATGTCGTCCAGGTAAGGTACTACTGCAATGCCCCTTGGTCTTAGCACCGCTAGAAGGGAGCCTAGTACCTTTGTGAAAATCCTTGGAGCAGTGGCTAATCCGAAAGGAAGCGCCACGAACTGGTAATGTTTGTCCAGGAATGCAAACCTTAGGAACCGATGATGTTCCTTGTGGATAGGAATATGTAGATACGCATCCTTTAAATCCACCGTGGTCATGAATTGACCCTCCTGGATGGAAGGAAGAATAGTTCGAATGGTTTCCATCTTGAAAGATGGAACCTTGAGAAACTTGTTTAAGATCTTGAGATCTAAGATTGGTCTGAACGTTCCCTCTTTTTTGGGAACTATGAACAGATTGGAGTAGAACCCCATCCCTTGTTCTCTTAGTGGAACAGGATGAATCACTCCCATTTTTAACAGGTCTTCTACACAATGTAAGAACGCCTGTCTTTTTATGTGGTCTGAAGACAACTGAGACCTGTGGAACCTCCCCCTTGGGGGAAGTCCCTTGAATTCCAGAAGATAACCCTGGGAGACTATTTCTAGCGCCCAAGGATCCAGAACATCTCTTGCCCAAGCCTGAGCGAAGAGAGAGAGTCTGCCCCCCACCAGATCCGGTCCCGGATCGGGGGCCAATATTTCATGCTGTCTTGGTAGCAGTGGCAGGCTTCTTGGCCTGCTTTCCCTTGTTCCAGCCTTGCATTGGTCTCCAAGCTGGCTTGGCTTGAGAAGTATTACCCTCTTGCTTAGAGGACGTAGCACTTTGGGCTGGTCCGTTTTTACGAAAGGGACGAAAATTGGGTCTATTTTTCGCCTTGAAAGGCCGATCCTGAGGAAGGGCGTGGCCCTTACCCCCAGTGATATCCGAGATAATCTCTTTCAAGTCAGGGCCAAACAGCGTTTTCCCCTTGAAAGGAATGTTTAGTAGCTTGTTCTTGGAAGACGCGTCAGCCGACCAAGATTTCAACCAAAGCGCTCTGCGCGCCACAATAGCAAACCCAGAATTCTTAGCCGCTAACCTAGCCAATTGCAAAGTGGCGTCTAGGGTGAAAGAATTAGCCAATTTGAGAGCATTGATTCTGTCCATAATCTCCTCATAAGGAGGAGAATCACTATCGAGCGCCTTTATCAGTTCATCAAACCAGAAACATGCGGCTGTAGTGACAGGGACAATGCATGAAATTGGTTGTAGAAGGTAACCCTGCTGAACAAACATCTTTTTAAGCAAACCTTCTAATTTTTTATCCATAGGATCTTTGAAAGCACAACTATCCTCTATGGGTATAGTGGTGCGTTTGTTTAAAGTAGAAACCGCTCCCTCGACCTTGGGGACTGTCTGCCATAAGTCCTTTCTGGGGTCGACCATAGGAAACAATTTTTTAAATATGGGGGGAGGGACGAAAGGAATACTGGGCCTTTCCCATTCTTTATTAACAATGTCCGCCACCCGCTTGGGTATAGGAAAAGCTTCTGGGAGCTCCGGCACCTCTAGGAACTTGTCCATTTTACATAGTTTCTCTGGGATGACCAACTTTTCACAATCATCCAGAGTGGATAATACCTCCTTAAGCAGAATGCGGAGATGTTCCAACTTAAATTTAAATGCAATTACATCAGGTTCAGCCTGTTGAGAAATGTTCCCTGAATCAGTAATTTCTCCCTCAGACAAAACCTCCCTGGCCCCCTCAGATTGGGTTAGGGGCCCTTCAGAGATATTAATATCAGCGTCGTCATGCTCTTCAGTAACTAAAACAGAGCAGCCACGCTTACGCTGACAAGGGTTCATTTTGGCTAAAATGTTTTTGACAGAATTATCCATTACAGCCGTTAATTGTTGCATAGTAAGCAGTATTGGCGCGCTAGATGTACTAGGGGCCTCCTGAGTGGGCAAGACTCGTGTAGACGAAGGAGGGAATGATGCAGTACCATGCTTACTCCCCTCACTTGAGGAATCATCTTGGGCATCATTGTCATTATCACATAAATCACATTTATTTAAATGAACAGGAATTCTGGCTTCCCCACATTCAGAACACAGTCTATCTGGTAGTTCAGACATGTTAAACAGGCATAAACTTGATAATAAAGTACAAAAAACGTTTTAAAATAAAACCGTTACTGTCACTTTAAATTTTAAACTGAACACACTTTATTACTGCAATTGCGAAAAAACATGAAGGAATTGTACAAAATTCACCAAATTTTCACCACAGTGTCTTAAAGCCTTAAAAGTATTGCACACCAAATTTGGAAGCTTTAACCCTTAAAATAACGGAACCGGAGCCGTTTTAACACTTTAACCCCTTTACAGTCCCTGGTATCTGCTTTGCTGAGACCCAACCAAGCCCAAAGGGGAATACGATACCAAATGACGCCTTCAGAAAGTCTTTTCTAAGTATCAGAGCTCCTCTCACATGCGACTGCATGCCATGCCTCTCAAAAACAAGTGCGCCACACCGGCGCGAAAATGAGACTCTGCTTATGCTTTGGGAAAGCCCCAGAGAAATAAGGTGTCTAATACAGTGCCTGCCGATATTATAATATCAATAAACCCAAATAAAATGATTCCTCAAAGCTAAATATGTTTTAAAACTGAATCGATTTAGCCCAGAAAAGTCTACAATCTTAATAAGCCCTTGTGAAGCCCTTATTTACCATCGTAATAAACATGGCTTACCGGATCCCATAGGGAAAAATGACAGCTTCCAGCATTACATCGTCTTGTTAGAATGTGTCATACCTCAAGCAGCAAGAGACTGCACACTGTTCCCCCAACTGAAGTTAATTGCTCTCAACAGTCCTGTGTGGAACAGCCATGGATTTTAGTTACGGTGCTAAAATCATTTTCCTCATACAAACAGAAATCTTCATCTCTTTTCTGTTTCTGAGTAAATAGTACATACCAGCACTATTTTAAAATAACAAACTCTTGATTGAATAATAAAAACTACAGTTAAACACTAAAAAACTCTAAGCCATCTCCGTGGAGATGTTGCCTGTACAACGGCAAAGAGAATGACTGGGGTAGGCGGAGCCTAGGAGGGATCATGTGACCAGCTTTGCTGGGCTCTTTGCCATTTCCTGTTGGGGAAGAGAATATCCCACAAGTAAGGATGACGCCGTGGACCGGACACACCTATGTTGGAGAAATATCTTCCAACAAAATGCAAACCCCTGCTGAGTTTTTTCTTATCTCCCTTAATTCTAGGCAATTAAAGGGACAGTAACACCTTGAGATTTGTATATGAAATGATTAGTTATGAGTAATGAAAAAATGTGCAATATATTTTCATTGTTTATTTAGGTTCCTGTTATTTAGCTCTGGAAATTGAGCAATTTCTAATTCTCAGAACATGAAAATCAGCCTGCTGACTTCTCAAGGCTAACTCTTTTAGACAACAACTGCAAAACAAAGTAGTTTATACTAACTTTATGGTAAGCCTTATTGTCTGCAAATAAGGCAAATGGTGGGTGGAGTTTGTCTATTGAAAACTAATTGTAGTAAAAAGGATGTTAATTTGTTTTAAAAACAAAGGGATGCTCAAGTCAAAATTACATTTTCATGGTTCAGATAGAGCATGAAATTTTAAACAACTCTCCATTTTACTTCCATTAACAAAATGTGCACAGCCTGTTTACATTTACACGTTTTGAGTCACCAGCTCCTACTGAGCATGTGCAAGAATTCACAGAATATATGTATATTCATTTGTGATTGGCTGATGGCTGTCACATGATACAGGGGAAGTGGGAAATAGACATAACTTTTAAATGTGTCAGAAAACAAATCCACTATTTATTTGAAGTTCAGACAAAGTGCTATTACATTGTCTTTTAATCATGCGTTTGTTGATTAAGCAAATCTACTGTATTTATTTAAGACTAGTCTGATATGTTATTCTATAGCAGCACCACAGAAATGTCTTGTAGTTACAAGGTGTTTACTATCCCTTTAAGGCTAACTGTAAATGAGTGTGTGCACTGCTTAATCACTGTTTAGCATGAAATTGGTTCAGGCAATATGCAGCAAAATAAATACATCTCATTTTTAATTCAATTAATGAATTTATGAATAATAACATTTTGAGTTTAATGTTGCTTTTAACCAAACATTGTTTTATTACGGTTATTTATGGATTATAATCTTTTTGTGCATCATTTTGTGTATATATGCAGTAAGTGTGTGTATAGTTATACATTTATACGGTTATCCCACGCCTTTCTATTTAGCCTTGATAATATTGCCAGAGTAACATGTCAATCAGGTGTCTATGTATACTGGCTGGTAAATAAAATGGGATGTTTCAGTATTTTTATTTTTTATTAAGGTTTTAATACAATCACATCCACAATTTATATAACATAAATAAATAACTCATCGTCGCCCCTTAATCCAACTTAGGGCATCTTTATAATAAATAATTTAGAATCATCATAAGGTTCCATACAGATAGTTTTTAGTTACATTCCTAATAAAATTCAAGTTACATTACACTTCTAAATATTGAAATTTCCCAATTGATTTAGAATGTACAGTATCTCTATGTTTTTAATAAACATATAATGGTGCCTCAATAAATTTCCTACACCAAATGATAAATACAATGTCCAACTGAGCTTACAGATCTGTTTCAACGTCTTTTGATATGATGATATTCAAAATCCTTCAAAGTTCATTACCTTGAGTGGAAAGCGACTGACATTCAGCAGTTCTCACAAAAATTGATGTGAGCAAGTGATATATATTATTCTCATTGTTTGCCTTTATCCAGAGTTGCCAAAGATTGTTTTTTTTTTTTATAAAAAATAATATTTATAATGCATCTCTGTATTTTCTTTCGTATAAATATGGGAAGAAGGGTCATATTTCATGAATCAGATATACAGTGTTAATATTTGGAGTTTTTTTAAAAGAGGGAAATATTAGAGTTACAGCCCAAAAAAAATTGTGATTGCCTAGAACAGTGTTTCTCAACTCCAGTCCTCAGGACCCTTAAAGTGAAGGTAAACTTTGATGAACGAAAGCCCGGTTTTTAAAAATACTATTAAAAACAGGGGCTCTTTCATTTATCAAGTTTAGAAAGTAGCCATTTTGTTTAAAAACGTACCTTTCTTCTCTTCACAGTCCGGAGCAGCTTCCCCTGTCCAGAAATCCTATCTTCACACGTCAGCAATGACTAATCCGGCTTCCTCCAATCACGGCATGGCCTCAGGCAATGATTCCCCTTGGGGGGGGGAATCCGTGATTGGAGGAAGCCGGATTAGTTATTGCTGACGTGTCAAGAGAGGATCCCCGGGCGGGGAAACTGCTCTGGCTGTGAAGAGAAGAAAAGTACGTTTATAAACAAAGCGGCTGCTTTGTAAACTTTGGTGAATGAAAGTTTCCCTTTTTTTTATAGTATTTTTAAAAAACGGGCTTTTATTCATCAAAGTTTACCTTCACTTTAATAGACCAGATGTTTATTATATCTTAACTAGAGCACAGGTGAAATAATAAGCTGATCAGTAACCATGGTTACTAACCTGCTCTCACCCTTCAGATGATTATTTCACCTGTGCTCTAGTTAAAGGGACATAATACTCATATGCTAAATCACTTGAAACTGATGCAGTATAACTGTAAAAAACTGACAGGAAAATATCACCTGAGCATCTCTATGTAAAAAAGGAAGATATTTTACCTCACAATCTCCTCAGCTCAGCAGAGTAAGTTCTGTGTAAAAAGTTATACTCAGCTGCTGCCCAGCTGCAGATAAAAAAAAATAAAAAAAATAAAGAAATGAAATGCAGCCAATCAGCATCATTAGTGCTGAGGTCATGAACTCTTTTACTGTGATCTCATGAGATTTGACTTTACTCTCATGCAATTTCATAGTAAACTTCCTTTAAACTGAATAGGGAAATAACATGAGAGTGCACGAGGCTCAACCCCTTAGCTGTCCCGGGACAGACATACTGATTTGCTGCTTAGAAGTCCTTTACAATGGGATGTGGCTACTGAGGAACTTTTGAGGTAAAATAGCTTTCTTTTTTACATAGAGATGTTTATGTGATATTTTCTAGTCAGTTTTTTACAGCTATGCTGCATCACTTTCAAGTGTTTCAACACTTGGGTATTATGGCCCTTTAAGATAGAATGAAAATCTGGCCTATTAAAGGTCCTGAGGACTGGAGTTGAGAAACACTGACCTTACACTGACCTCAATTCTTACAACTTACCCTTTTAGCTGCTAAGACTTTTTTACACCCTAGTGCTGAGCCAATTTTGAGCTTTTTTTGCTACCCACATTTAAACTCTGCTGTAAGTTAAATTTCAATGAGTGACCCACACAAATTATATATTGCTTTTTTTTTTCAGCAGGCCCAGCAGATTCACAGTATACCGCGGCAAAAAATAATTATATTTTTGCTTAGATTTTAGTAAATAAAATGTAAAAATGGCCCACTGACCACTGCTGTTACTGTGATCAATTTACTAAATTGTTAACATAGGTATATGAAATAGGGGTCCATAAAGCGTTATAGCATAAATTAGAGAGGCTCCTTTTGTGCATTACAGAAATAAAAGCACCTTTTTCTTGAACAGAACAAGATTCAGATAGAGCATGCAATTTTAAGCAACTTTCTAATTTACTCCTATTATCAATTTTTCTTTGCTCTCTTGGTATCTATATTTGAAAAAGCAGGAATGTAAGCTTAAAGGGACACTGTACCCAAATTTTTTCTTTCGTGATTCAGATTGAGCATGAAATTTTAAGCAACTTTCTAATTTACTCCTATTATCAAATTTTCTTCATTCTCTTGGTATCTTTATTTGAAATGCAAGAATGTAAGTTTAGATGCCGGCCCATTTTTGGTGAACAACCTGGGTTGTCCTTGCTGATTGGTGGATAAATTCATCCACCAATAAAAAAGTGCTGTCCAGAGTACTGAAACCAAAAAAAGCTTAGATGCCTTCTTTTTCAAATAATGATAGCAAGAGAACGAAGAAAAATTGAGAATAGGAGTAAATTAGAAAGTTGCTTAAAATTGCATGCTCTTTCTGAATTACAAAAGAAAAAAATTGGGTACAGTGTCCCTTTAAGAAGCAGCCCATCTTTGGTTCAGCACCTGGGTAGGTGTAAGCCACCAATCAGAAAGCGCTATCCAGGGTGCTGAACCAAATATGGGCTGGCTTGTAAGCTTACAATCCTGCTTGTTCAAATAAAGATACCAAGAGAATGAAGAAAAATTTATAATAGGAGTAAATTAGAAAGTTGCTTAAAATTGCATGCTCTATCTGAATCTTGAGTTTAGTATCCCTTTAATGACACATTTAGAGGAATATTTTGACTTATCAAATAAAAAAGGTCCAAACAACGCTTTTCAACTAATTACATACTGAGTACCCTAAAAGTTAATTTTGTGAATGGGCAAAACACACTGAAATTACCAGCACATGGATATTGTTAGGAAACAATGTTGCAAACAGGTAGAAATGCTTCCTGCTCAATTAATTAAACTTAAAAAAATGTATAAGCACTTTTGCACTAATATAAATTAGCCAAATTGATAACCCAACAAATACACTTGCCCACTATAATGATAATGATATAGTTAAAATCCCTTAAAGGGACAGTCTACTCTATTTATTTTTTTAAAATATAAAATTTTTACTACTTATTCCCCAGCCTTGCATAACCAACATTGTTATATTAATATATTTATAACCAATAAGATTGCCTGTTTCTAAGCCCCTGCAGCCTTCCTCTTATCTTAGTTTTATAAAAATATTTTTACAATCTTGCACTACAGCTAGAAAGTGCTAATTCATGTGTGCCATATAGACAACATTGTGCTCACCGTGGAGAATGATAATGGGTGATGAGTAAAGTAAAGTCATGAGTTAAGTTTTGCGCTTGAGTGCAACACAAAAGAGCATTGAAATGTTTTGCAATTTTGGAGAACTGAAATAAACCATTAAAGGGACAGTCTAGTTAAAAATAAACTTTCATGATTCAGATAGAGCATGTAATTTTAAACAATTTTCCAATTTACTTTTATCACCAATTTTGCTTTGTTCTCTTGGTATTCTTAGTTGAAAGCTTAACCTAGGAGGTTCATATGCTAATTTCTTAGACCTTGAAGGCCACCTCTTTTCAGAATCATTTTAATAGTTTTTCACCACTAGAGGGTGTTAGTTCATGTTTTTCATATATATAACACTGTGCTCATGCACGTGAAGTTATCTGGGAGCCAGCACTGATTGGCTAAACTGCAAGTCTGTCAAAAGAACTGACAGGGCAGTTTGCAGAGGCTTAGATACAAGATAATCACAGAGGTAAAAAGTATATAAATATAACTGTGTTGGTTATGCAAAACTGGGGAATGGGTAATAAAGGGATTATCTATATTTTAAAACAATAAACATTCTGGTGTATACTGTCCCTTTAATATCTGACAGTTTACATAACAAAACACATGTAAATCATATGGAAATAAAGTATTTCACTTATATTTATGTTTATCTCATGCAAAATGAAGGTCTACTAATGAAAACAAGTTTAAACACTGATATAAATGGATTTGGTATATGACAAGGTGTGGGACAGAGAATGTCTTGATCTTGACTATATGTTTATATATATAAATGTATATGTATGTATGTATATGTGCAGGGTTTTATAACTTAAATTTCAAAATGAAAGCAAATGATATATCTTAGTAAAAATCTCCAATACTTGAGCAGAGGTTTACCCCCATTTGGCTTTGTGTTTGAGCGATAGCCAACGTTAGTGTTCCAGTACTCCCCAATAAAAGTCTGTTATGTGTGGGGTTTGTTGGAACACCCTAGACTTTCACACAAGTGATAAAATATTACTTTCAACTTAAAATATGATTATAACAAAGTGCTATTGCTTGAACTCAAGCACTGTTAATGCGCAATAGCAACAATATGTTTGCCTTTCTCTTGGGTTTTTATTGTTTTTTTGATGTAACAATTTTAAATTTCATGGATATTAACAACATAAGCATTTTGAAATTGTGCTCAATGGAAAAACACACATTAACAGTTGAAGTTCAGGAATCGTTGTCTGCTAAAAACAAAAGATTGTAATAAACCACAGAATGTCTAAAGCATTGCAAAGATGGGAACAGATCACTACTATGTAAGATCAAGCATCTGTTAGGGTAAGAAATATCTAGTGATAACCAAAGATGGCACAATATAAATTCTTTGTGAATACTATTCATACTAGTAGGGAGCTAGAGTCCAATAGTATTACATTGCAAAAATAAAAATATAAGGGTTTAATGTTAGGTGATTGATTCGTATTTAAAATATCTGCTATGCAGCATTTATTTTCTCTGCCTCAATATGTCTTAATAAAAGCAGTGTATTGTACCTTCCAATATATTCATTTTTATTATCTAAATATGTCACATCAATCGTAATGGCCAATAATCGCAGCAACCATTTGCTGATAATAATGTGACATATTTAGACAATAAGTTTGGATACAATGTCTGCTGAAAAACAAATACTGAAAACTGATTTAATCTACCTTATTTCCACATAGAACTTATCCTATATTATAAAAGACAAGTGTTTGTCTGAAGCCGTCATGCGCAGTACAGACAAACACTTGGCCTTAGATTCTATTCTCGCGCACCTCGGCATAGCTGACAGCTGACAGATTGGGAGCGCGAGGTACACAGCATACAAGCAGCTGTGAGATAGGGAGCGCGAGCTACTCAACAGCTGTGAGGTCTGCTGCGTGAGAAGCGGCAATGCCCAGACCTCACAGCTGTTTGTGGCCGACGGGAGCGTCGCGAGGGGCGTGGCCGGGCGTCGCGAGGGGCGTGGCCGGGCGTCGCGAGGGGCGTGGCCGGGCGGGTGTTGCCGCGAGGGGGCGTGGCCGGGCGGGGTCCCGCGAAGACAGAGCCAGAGAGGGAGCAGGAGGGGGGGGCAGAGAGCCAAAGAGAAGGGGGGGCAGAGAGCCAAAGAGAAGGGGGGGGCAGAGAGCCAAAGAGAAGGGGGGGCAGAGAGCCAAAGAGAGGGGGGGGGGGGCAGAGAGCCAAAGAGAAGGGGGGGCAGAGAGCCAAAGAGAAGGGGGGGGCAGAGAGCCAAAGAGAAGGCGGGGGGCAGAGAGCCAAAGAGAAGGCAGGGGGGGGCAGAGAGCCAAAGAGAAGGCGGGGGGGGCAGAGAGCCAAAGAGAAGGGGGGGGCAGAGAGCCAAAGAGAAGGGGGGGGCAGAGAGCCAAAGAGAAGGGGGGGGCAGAGAGCCAAAGAGAAGGGGGGGCAGAGAGCCAAAGAGAAGGGGGGGGGCAGAGAGCCAAAGAGAAGGGGGGGGGCAGAGAGCCAAAGAGAAGGGGGGGGGGAGAGAGCCAAAGAGAAGGGGGGTCAGAGAGCCAAAGAGAAGGGGGGGGGGGCAGAGAGCCAAAGAGAAGGGGGGGGGAGAGAGAGCCAAAGAGAAGGGGGGGGGGAGAGAGAGCCAAAGAGAAGGGGGGGGGGAGAGAGCCAAAGAGAAGGGGGGGAAGAGAGCCAAAGAGAAGGGGGGGAGAGCCAAAGAGAAGGGGGGGAGAGCCAAAAAGGGGGGAGAGAGAGAGCCAAAGAGGAAAAAGAGCCAAAAAGGAGAGAGAGCCAAAGAGGGGGGAGAGAGAGCCAAAGAGGGGGGAGAGAGAGCCAAAGAGGGGGGGAGAGAGCCAAAGGGGGGGAGAGAGCTAAAGGGGGGGAGAGCCAAAGAGGGGGGAGAGAGAGAGCCAAAGAGGAAAGAGAGCCAAAGAGGAGAGCAAAAGAGGGGAGAGAGACAAAGAGGGGGGAGAGAGAGCCAAAGAGGGGGGGGGGGGCAGAGCCAAAGAGGGGGGGAGAGCCAAAGAGGGGGGGAGAGCCAAAGAGGGGGGGGAGAGCGCCAAAGAGGGGGGAGAGAACAAAAGAGGGGGGAGAGAGCCAAAGAGGGGAGGGGAGAGCAAAAGAGGGGGGGGGGAGAGCCAAAGAGGGGGGGAGCCAAAGGGGAGGGGGGAGCCAAAGGGGAGGGGAGAGCCAAAGAGGGGGGAGAGAGAGAGCCAAAGAGGGGGGAGAGAGAGCCAAAGAGGGGGGAGAGAGAGCCAAAGAGGGGGGAGAGAGAGCCAAAGGGGGGGGAGCCAAAGAGGGGAGAGAGAGAGCCAAAGAGGAGAGAGAGCAAAAGAGGGGAGAGAGCCAAAGAGGGGGGGGGAAAGCCAAAGAGGGGGGGGAGCCAAAGAGGGGAGGGAGAGCCAAAGGGGGGGGGAGAGCCAAAGAGGGGGGAGAGAGAGCAAAAGAAAGGATGGAGAGAGCCAAAGAGGGGAGAGAGAGAGCCAAAGAGGGGAGAGAGAGAGCAAAAGAGGGGAGAGAGAGAACAAAGGAGAGGGGGGAGAGAAAGCAAAAGAGAGGGGGGAAAGAAAGCAAAAGAGAGGGGGGAAGAGAGAGCAAAAGAAAGGGGGGAGAGAGCAAGGGGTGGGACCGCTGTTCTGAAAAAAATGAATTTTGAATATATTTTATTAAGTGTAATGAGTCTATACATTTATTAAAGAACAAGAGAACAGTCTATGGGAATGTTTGTCTATGTATTTCTGTTTGACATTTAATTTATCTCTTTATTACATAGCAAATGTGATTAAAATTTAATTTTAGTAAGATGATCTGTTCCTTAAAACCTTGTGTTTTTATATGTGAAAACATATGTACAGTACTAGTAATATCCCGCTCATGATCTATAGATACAGCAAGACATTATGGTTTTGATCAACTAAAGCTCCTTCCTTTCTATCTATCTATCTATCTATCTATCTATCTATCTATCTATCGATCTATCTATCTATCTATCTATCTATCTATCGATCTATCTATCTATCTATCTATCATCTATCTAACTATCCATCTTTCTTTCCATCTATCTATCTATCTATCTATCTATCTATCTATCATCTATCTATCTATCATCTATCTATCTATCTATCATCTATCTATCTATCTATCTACCTATCTATATTTCTATCTATCTAGTTACCTTGATAGTCATTTTAGTGTTAAACACTTTGTTTAACAACTGCTGCTATTTTCCTTGACAAACATGTTGTTGCTGATTGCTGTGTGCACCAGTGATTGCTTTATTTGCAACATGTTCTAAATGTTATGCTCATTTTCAAAATTATGGGTTTAAATGACTATTTCTCTTCCATTAGCTTCCACAATGTGTGTTCTTTTCATAGACCATCTCTAGATTTCATTATGTATTATGCTCACTGACTCCCAAGCACAAAGGCTAAACAGATATTTAATGTCATAGTAAATATGTGACCAGTAAGAAATACAAATAAACTGTGTATCCCATTATTTATGCTAACCTAAAATGTGGTGATTAAACACCTTGTACTAATATTTCAAAGTGCTGCAAATATATAAAGAATAAGCAATGTCATGTAGTATGGGCACATACAATTGAGTAGAAATCAAAATGGCTTGTAAGTAACTAAGTATAGATTTGTTATCGTCCCTTCAGCATTCCACTGAAACAAACCATAAGATGATAATCGTAACTCAGACCAACAATAGACAGCACAAGCAGTAATTCAAGACTATTTGAGGTTCAAAGAAAAATATTAAGGGTAAAATGTCATTGTTTTTCTCCACTACTTCACTATTCAGACTGTATAGAGGATTGGATATGCAGAAATGGCACTACCTTCTTAATTAAGTATAAATGGCACCTTAAACTTTGGGACTGGCGAAGTAACAAATGGATGTATCAACACCTCACTGGAACTGCCAATGCTGCTACATGACCAGCTTTTTGTGATATTCTTGTGTAAAACAATCTGAGAACCTGAGTCTGTAAAATGACTCACCCAGGTAAATCTTGTCTGTCTCTGGTCCACATAGCTAAACACTGATCAACTCTGTTCTATAATGTACATCACCATTACACAAGGTTGTAAACAGTATAGATGCACTTGTGAACTTACACACAAAAGACACAGCATCAGCTCTACTGAGATCCTATATCACCAACCTGACTCTGAGTCCCTTATCTGTATGTCACTGTCACTATGTAATGTCCAAAATGTCTTGCTCAGAAAGCACTAGGGCAAACTCTTCAGTAACTTTCCTCTGTAACATCTTTGCACATTTATCCTTAAAGCAACCTTGGCTTAAGCACTGTGGTAAGGAAGTAGTATACTTGTACCACATTGGGTCCGCTGGCAACATTATTATTATGTAGTTATTATGGTCTAAACAAGTCTTAAGGATGTTCAGGGTACAAAGGCATATACATATTTTGCTTGTGTTAGGGACCAGTATACTGTTTCCTTGCCGCAGGGTGGGGGATTTTGCTCATTTTCTATTACCTGTAAATTTAATTAAAGAAATGTAATGGTATTAAATACAAATTAGCCATCTTACATATAAAGTTACTTATCAGAATGATAAGCTAATTCAAATGACTGGAAGTATTTTGTGTGCACACACACGTATGACATGCATGCACACAAGTGGAAGCATGGTCACATGTGCACATAGATGTGCATGCACAATGGCTGGGATTAAAACAAAAGCATGATTTTTAAGAACCGTGCAAGTCCTATGGGATTTGAAAATGCTCATATTGCCGCTTTTTATTGAAATGTATTGCTTATTAAGGGATAGACACTTTCTATTAAGTGACAATT
Source organism: Bombina bombina (assembly GCF_027579735.1). Classification (NCBI taxonomy): domain Eukaryota; kingdom Metazoa; phylum Chordata; class Amphibia; order Anura; family Bombinatoridae; genus Bombina; species Bombina bombina. The sequence goes on along the minus strand of NC_069503.1, from coordinate 667,353,069 downwards.
ACTATATCTATAACAGTAGGAAACTAATAAGGATAAAATGGCAAAACAAAATTAAAAGAAATTGACAGAAAACATAAGGAAGTTTCTTACCCACTTAAATATTTCATTTTTGATAAGCCACATTTTCATTTGTTTGTATCTGAAGAAGTAATTTATCACTGATGAAACACATTGGTTGATAATATATGTTGTTGTACTATTGCACATGTCTTCATTGTATCAGCTGCTGGCGATGTTGTTTTACCATTTATCTCTAATTAGCTCCCTACAGTTATTGTTACACAGTGGTAGAGAAAAATCTATGCAAGACCTAGTTTGAGTATTTGTATAGGTCACACAATTTCAGTGATTCTTGCAAATGATATACATATTTTATTAATATTCTAGTTATTCTTAGTTAAGTTTATACATATATTTATTTTCTCTTTTAGTATATGGTGTACTTGTATTTACCATAATACTGATTTATTCATTTTGATCTATTTTGTATGGTACGTTGCTCTCTTGATTTACTACCTAAAACATGGAAGTGGTTTGCACCCTAAAAATGGAGTGGGTACACATCCCATGCCACTGGTAACACTTTGGGTTCATATCCATTGAGTCATGCAGTTAGTCCTACATATAAAAAAAAAACAATACATGGGATGGCCAGCACTCACTCAGATGTATATGGCTAGATTAAAAATATAAAATGGACATTCAGTTAAAAGATTTAGCTAAACATTGTCACAGGTGCCATGTGAAGTTTTTTTCTTACCTTGGTCTCTAAGACAAAGCCATGCATCTAATCACACACAAAGGGCTCAATTTATCAAGCCCTTCTCCTCCTTTGACTGCAGGTTCGCACAAGAGAACCTGCACTCAGGATTTATCAAGCAGCAATCATCAGACAGCGGAGATTAATAGCTACTGCCCGCGTGATTGGCTTGGGTTGCACGCGAGCGCAAGGGAGCAATCGCGTGCAATGTTAAATTGTGGCAGAGGATTGCTGCCCGCCAGAGGAGAGCTCGCCCCTGTCCACCAAGGATTGATAAATCAAGTTTAAAGAGTTATAAACAATGGTGTCATAGGTATTTGTTATTCTCCCTAGATATAAACAAAACACAGAAGTGGGCAGTACTCTCATTCCATGCCATGCTACTGCCATGCTACTGCCATGCTACTGGAAGACCTCACAGCTCTGGGTTCTTACTTGGCACTTATAAAAAGTTGGTTTTACATCTAATGACGCAGGCAGTTAACCCCATATATATCAATCAGTATTTAATCACCATAATGCTAAAGATAATCATTTCAGATTGTAACTTTGTTAGACACCTTTGAAGGATTTGCATATCTAGAGCAAACAGTCTGGAGATACACATCTTAAAAAGCTTTTTCTTGTGCATGGTCTACTTTGCTGTGGCCAGTCAATTGCTTAAAGGGACAGTCAAGTCCAAAAAACATTTTCATGTTTCAAATAGGGCATGCAATTTTAAACAACTTTCCAATTTACTTTTATCACCAATTTTGCTTTGTTCTCTTGGTATTCTTAGTTGAAAGCTAAACCTAGGAAGGTTGATATGATCATTTCTAAGCCCTTGAAGGCCGCCTCTTATCACATGCTTTTTATTTGCTTTTCACAAGAGGAGCAAGCTACTTCATGTCAGCCATATAGATAACATTGTGATCACACCTGTGGCTTATGGCAGACACTGCACTAATTGGCTAAAATGAAAGTCAATAGATAATAAATAAAATGTCAAGTGATCAGGGGGCTGTCAGAAGATGCTTAGATACAAATTAAAGGGACAGTTTACTCAACAAATTTCTCCCCTTTAATGTGTTCCCAATTATCCACTTTACCTGCTGGAGTGTATTAAATTCTTTACAAGCAATTCCATTACCCTTATATTGGCATTTGAAATAGTTTATTTAGCATGTGGTATCCCCACCAATCATGAAAGTTTTTTGCCTCTAGGCCATGCTGTGTTAACACAGCCAGTAAAATAAATTACACTCCCAGTGGGTTATAGAAGAGATAAGGTAATACAATTTTAATTTTCCATTGTTCTCTCCAAGTATTGGTGATTGGTTTATGGACAGATATAAGATAAAGAAGCAGATATATGTACACAATGTGATAAAGTAATGAGATCTATACCTACAAGCTCAACCCGTTTTATTAGGTTGTCGCTTCAAAACACAAAACCAGCTAATTCATATACACAAATAAGCCTTACAAAAGAAAATCGCAAACATTTTATATTCTGCAGCTGGTAAAGAAAAGTAATTGGAAACACATTAAGGGAAAAACCATTTTATAGTATACTGTCCCTTTAATCAAAGAGGTAAAAAGTATGTTAATATAATAATATATAGTGTTGGTTGTGCAAAACTGGGGAATGGGTAATCAAGGGATTATGTATCTTTTTAAACAACAAAAATTCTGGTGTTGACTGTCACTTTAAGTGCACTGTGATATCCTTGTAGCATAAGGCCAAAAGAATATTTTTCTTAATGTAATACATTCTGTTTAAATATTTGACACATATGTATTTATATATATATATATATATATATATATATATATATATATATATATATATATATATATATATGTGTGTGTGTGTGTATATATTTTATTTTATTTGTATTATTTATTTATTTTAACTACATGGCTCCATCAATCCAACTTCTGCATCTTCTGGTGAAGCATGGAAATTCAGATGATGTTATTAATGAAATGTCTACTGATGTCAGCAAACTTACTGCAGAGACACTGGAAGTTAAAGAAGATGTCAGATCAGAAAGTATGTAGTCTTTCTACAGTACAAAAAAATAAATAAATGAAAAAGTACACTAAAAACAAAAAGCAGTCTGTGCATGTTACAAGACCCCTTGGGGGCAAGCAGAGAGCAAGGCAAGGCGCTGATTGGCTTTCTGCCCATTCACTATGACCTGGGCTGTCATGTCTATGATCTGTGTTCTGGGAAGCATGCAGATCTTTATACCATCTGGATGTGTAAACAGTTCAATATGGTCCTTAAAGACCATTTATGTGTCTATAGTATTTACTGGGTTATTTTAGAGTTATCTATCCCTTTAAGAATTCAGAGGATCAACATTGTCTGAGAAACAAAGGATAATTATCTTTACAGTATTTATTTCACACTGTGTCTCTTCCATTGCACATCAGTCATCAAAAGTAGTTAAACGGTTAGGCTATAATATCTACTCAAGCTATTGGAACAACCACGTTAACCATTAACAGATTTAACTAAAAATTCCTATGGGCCTTAATGTGAAATAATGAAATAGTATGTGAGCACAATACATTTCTTTATCATTTGGAAAGTTATGCTCATGAAATAGGCTGCAATTGCCACAGTGGGGATGCTATAGCCCCTGCATGAACCTAGGTAGGTTCATCATTCATTCTTTACAGACTTTCTTTTGTAGCAAAAAGAACTAGCTAATGTTAAAGGAATTTAAAAGGTTTCATCCAATACTGTATCATAACTCAAAAGGAGGCAGATTTATGTATACATAAATGTAGTATTATTTAGTATATAGTACACAATAAATTAACAATTTTTTTTTTTGCAAATGACTGATAAAAAAACTAAATGACTGCAATCAACAAGTGCCCACTTGAGGGAGCTGCTGACTTTACAAATAGGTAAAAATTCTTCTTTTGTGCTTGTCAGATGACATTTCACGTATCAGAGATTAAATATGACACGTGGTTATGTAAATAATCAGTGGGTTGAAATTAAATGAAAAATCTCCTTTCAGTGAAACAAAGGGTTCCTTGCAGCATTAAGAATGATGGGAGATAAGAATAGAAAATCCTTTTAGTGCATTATTTGGGTTTGTGAAATGTTTCAATATGGCTCTATATTTAAAAAAAAAAAAAAAAATCATTAAATAAGTCAACTGGAATCAATGAAAGAAGTACAATGTAAAATATTTACAGAGCACTAATGCCCTTTACTAACTTCACGTCCAGCTTTAAAAAGGCACGTTTTACACCAGAGAGTACAAACAAAGCTCTAAAACTTTAGTGAAATCAGAGTCTTCCCATTTCTGTGTGTGTATATATATATATATATATATATATATATATAGCTATTGCTGTGTATGAATCTCTATTGATATGTCTGTTAGTCTATGTATCATACTATACTTTATTAACCCTTTCGTGTCAGGGCTAAAGTGCCTACATCGGAACAACTGTTCCGATGTAGACAAATTGAAACCACGCGATCGTGCACACGATCACGAGATTTCAATTACTGGATCGCGTCTGGGGGGTGTCCCTACAACCCTAGGTACGCCCTCCAGACCGCGATCAAATCCTGACAGCACAGAAGGCTTCAGGACAGCCCTTAGCTATGACGTTCTATTCCGTCATAACGGCTTTAAAGCCCAGTCTAATTATGACGGAATAGAACGGCATAACGGCTTTAAAAGGTTAATACAGTGCTAAATAAAAACGACCTCATATATCTCTTGCATGTATGGAAACTAGCTACCCCATCCACTTATGCATTTGTTAGTTTATTTTAAAAGCTTATCTTCTGTTAAACATTTATTGTCAGGAACAAGTTTTTTTTTAAATGTTTGTAATGACTAATAAACAAAAAGGAATTTGTTAGACTTACTGTCTAGATAGGCCAAATGTCTCCAGGTGTTGTCACTTAGCTTGTTACTGACGGAGATGATATGATGTTCTGGCCCCACGGAATTATCTGCGCTAGGCTTATGAATGTCTTGGCTTATGGCAGTGTTACCTGTTACAAATGGAGTTGGCACTGCAAGGAAATGGAGAGAAACTACAATGAAAACTACAAAACCAGCAATGATTGGTTATTTTACTTAATATTGACTTTTTTATATATAGAAAAGCATGTGTGTTAATTGTACATTTATTACAGTGCTATAGAATTTTGCGGAGCTATACATAAATTATAATATTGATAATGACAATCATGATAATAATATTAATAATAATAATACCATATCATTCCCGTTATAACTAAAATTACCCTTCTTGTTGCTCAGCTCTCTATGCCATTATAAACCCTTCTATAAAAAAAATCCCACATTCTCCTTCTGATGGTCACTGGAATCACTTCCCCCAGCCCTTTGGCTCTGATATTTCCTAAATACTCACACTTTTACTCTAGAAAACACACAAATACATTAGCAACCTTGTTTCCCATCCATCTCCAGCTCACACCCCTTTCTCTTGTGGCCCCTTGAATGGCATTTACAACACTATTCAAATTCAAATAGATAGCGAAGCATATGGGAAAAAGAAGTAAAATATGGGCACTTGCTGTTCAAGTAAACAAATATGGCAGAGCTACCTTGTATGTATGGGTCACATCTATAACACTTCCCCTCATGCATGTTTTGTTGAAGTAAAAAATATGGACTTATTATTATACAATTACGTACCTAACCATTTAATAATACTTATCCTACTTTTTTTTCTGGAAAACTGCATTGTAGGCTATATAAGATTGATGTGGCAGCAGAGAGCAACCATTTACACCTGTATCTGTTTGAAACATCTGTGAACCATTAAAAGGAGTAAAATACAAAGTACAATACAGAGCACTGCTGGTCCAGAGTGGAAACTGTCACTGGTCCAATCAGAAGCACTAAATCATGTGACTTGCGCTGCTGATTGAGTCAGCAGGAGTTTCCACTTGGGACCTGTAGTGCTCTGTGACTCTGAGTGGTATTAAAAAGACAGGAGTGCAGGGCCGCTAGTTTAAAATTACATGCTCGAATGAAGTAGAAAGAACATGTTATTAGTTTACTATTATGGCTCTTAAAGGTTTAATCCATTTTTGTTTTCTTCTCTCTTTTTATAAACGTTACTGTCATCTTCTCTCATCTAATGTACCATTAATCTCTGGAGAATTCAACTTCCCTATTGATAACCCTACAACTCCGACTGTCTCTAAACTCTCTAATTTCTGTCTTTGACTTATTACAATAGGTTACATCTTCTATACACTATGGGCTAGATTAAAAGTGGAGCGTTATTTTAACGTGTACCTGTAAAGGCTGGTTAAAGCTTGCGGAAGCACTTTAGCGCAATTAACCAGAGGTCAGACCTCTGGTTAATTAAAAAAATGTGCCTCAATTGCCACAAATATAAAGTGTACAGTTCTTTACATAAATAAAAAATATAAGCAGAGGGGGAGACTAGATAGAGAAATTGATTAGACATATCTGGTTTTACTTCCCTCTGACCGAAAGGGTATATTATACACATTTTTTCACTCTGGTCCTCCACTCTCCAATGAGGTAGAGTCCATTTGCACATATTAGACAGGAGACCGTTATTTTACCAGTCTTGCAAGAGGGGTCATTTTATAGATACCATTGAATAATATTTTTATGTTATGTTCTGGCTGGTCCAAAAAGGGCCAGTGTTGTAATTACTCTAGTTATTCATTTAACTATAGAAAAAAGAAAGTGAGGTTTTGCTATATCCAGTTTGTTTACTAGTGCTACAATTAGAAGCTTTGATAATGTTGTGTACTTGTATGCGTACTCTTCCTGGATTGTAAGCTTTCTGTTGTATATTGAAATTACCTCAATAAAAACATAAATAAAAAAAATAAAAAAATATAAGCATTTTTAATATTTTGATACAACACTGCACAAAGCAGTTATAAATGGTTAAAGTGAGGGGTGGTGAGGGGCAAAAAAAAAGGCACTGAAAGTGCCTTTACATAGAGGTGAATGGTAGACTGTGTTTTTTCTATAAATATATTTGTATATGCTTATATATTTATGTGTTAATATCTCTATCTGTGCTAGGTACATTGCCGTGTCCCACAACATGAGAATGAGTCTCCCATTGTAGCCTATCGAAGCGTGCTCTCGTGAGCACAAGGCTTCCAGGCAATGCGAACGCAACCTTGCGCTTAATTTGTAATACCAGCACACATTTGTGCTGATATTACTGAGTGAAGAGCAAATATTACGCTTCTGAAAGCGCAATTTTGCACTCCACTCATAATCTAGGCTAATATCCACTATTAACAACTTGGTTTTTTCCCTCACCTGTGTACCCTGATAAATATAGTCATGTACTAGTAGATATGGTTTTGGTATCCTGATGTTTCTTCAAGAGCATATTTTAAGCATCCAATATTAGATACACTTTATATTATTTCAATTTGACCTATTTCGTTCATCCATTTCTGTATCTCTATTGCTATTTTAATTTGGCATAAGAAAGTGGTCAGCATCTGAATCAATTTTAATTTTAGAACAATAAATAATCTTTTTTGTTTTCTTCATTCACAGCTTCTTAAATAATATATCATCTCTCTGGACAAAGTCCCACACTGGATAGTTTGTATGTATTTATTTGCATATGATACTTGATAATGTGTAATTTGTGTACACGACTGGAAGAAATAAAGATTATTGTAATAAAATTGCAGACAAGTGAAATGAATAAGGTTTGGATTCAAGCTGATGGCATTACATAAATTACTTTTCTAATGTATTTCTAATGTGCCTATAAGTTTACTTAATGTATTCAGTAATACAAATTACCTGTCTCTTTTAGCAGAACTGTTGGATTAGATTTTTGTTTGCTTTTTTAGACAGGCTATTTTTAAATTTTGAGATTTTGCACAAAGCTTATTTTCTTAGCAGTCAAAGTAGTAGGGTCAGTTTGCAAGAGAGGAAAAAAAAGTATAATAATATGTATTAAAAAATAAACGTAACTGAAAGGCACATTTATCAATTTGTCTTTAAAGGGACATTCCAGTCAAAATTTAAATGCACACAGATGAATTACATCTTTGAATAGAAGCATATTTACACTATACATGTATTGATAAAAATGCTTCTAGTAAAAGTTATCCCTGTTTTAGTGTTAACATTTTTCTCTGCATGTGCATGTGAAGCATAGCTAGATATTCTCAGTGCACCAGCATTTTAAATACTGCAGATGCTCAGAGAGCCAGTGGGGCTTGTATCATGTCAGCAATGTACACATTGAGTCATTACCAGATGGTACAAGCATCTTAGGCTCTCTGAGCAAGTGCTGTGCTTAAAATGCTGGTGCACGTCGCATATTTAAATACACATTTGAAACAGCTATAGCTTTTATTAGAAGCATTTTTGCTAATGCATGTATATTACAAAAATGCTTCTATTCAAAACTGAAATGCACCCATGTGGATTCCAATTTTGGCTGGAATGTCCCTTTAAGCGGGTTAAATCATTATTCTTCAATTAGTCTAAATTGGGACTGAAATATTTATTTGATCATAAGGCACTAATAATTTGGGTGAAAACTGTCAAGCATTGCAAAGCTAGTGAGTAGTTTCCAAGCTTACTGTAATGCTAGTCAATTTCTGAATTTCCCAGTATACAAGAGGAAAACACATTAAACACATACTGCATAGCAGAAGGTCGAGCAACATGTAAATGATTTTTTTTAGATTTTTGTTTAGATTTTCATCCTTTATGTAGTCACATTAGTTTAGATCTAAAAAAAAAACTTTAATAAAGGGACATAAAACCCATTTTTTTCTTTTATGATTCAAATAGAGCACACAATTTTAAACAACTTTCCAATTTACTTTTGTTATGAAATGTTCTTTGTTTTGTTGTCATCCTTTGTTGAAAAGCACGGATGTAAAGTTTAGAAGTGTGCACATGTCTGCAGCAGTTTTGTAACAATGCTATACATTAGCAAGGGTACTAGATGGCCGCACTATTTCCTGTCATGTAGTGCTTAAGGCACGTGCACGCTACCTACCTAGGTATCTATTCAACAAGAATATCATGAGAAGGAAGCAAATTTGATAATAGAAGTAAATTGGAAACTTTTTTTAAATTGTATTATCTAGCTGAATAATGAAAGAAATATTTTGTGTTTAATGTCTCTTTAACTTAATAACTCACGGAAAATAACTTGTGACAACTCTGCCGCCTTTAAATGGAGGCGTTCATAAAGATTTGTAATCACTCCTCATCGCAGCAAGTTCTATGCACAAAAAGAAAGCTTGAAAAAAGATCTAAAAGTATAAACGAAAAGAGCGTGGAAATAATGAGATGCAAGATTAAATATTTCAGGCACCAAAATCTAAAGCACCGCTGTGCTGACAACCTTAAAGGGACACTCAACCCAATTTTTTTTCTTTCGTGATTCAGATAGAGCATGACATTTTAAGCAATTTTCTAATTTACACCTATTATCAATTTTTCTTTGTTCTCTTGCTTTCTTTATTTGAAAAAGAAGGCATCTAAGCTATTTTTTTGGTTCAGAGCCATGGAAAACACTTGTTTATTGGTGGGTGAATTTATCCACCAATCAGCAAGAACAACCCAGTTTGTTCACCAAAATGGGCCGGCATCTAAACTTATATTCTTGCATTTCAAATAAAGATACCAAGAGAATGAAGACAATTTGATAATAGGAGTCACTTAGAAAGTTGCTTAAAATTGCATTCTTTATTTGAATCACAAAAGAAAAAATTTGGGTTCAGTGTCCCTTTAACTAAGATGACCAATGGCACATGCGACTCTGCATTATTATTATTATAAATCCAGCCCTGGTCTTTTTACATTTCATATACTGAGTTGAGGTTTAGATAAATAATTCTGATCACTCCTTGAGAATTCCCCAGAACAACCACAGTCAGCCTCTTGTTGGCATCTATGGCCAAGTCAAATTTTATTCTATCCAGCGAGACTACTTTACCATAAATAAACAGATATGTAAATATTTAACAATTACACATAAGTGTTAAAGATGTAATTATTGTTTTTCCGTGTTGCTAGGGATTTAATATGTGGTTGATGTGCAAGACATTATGTATTGGGGCACTTAGCTTAACTATATATATTAATTGTGATATGCTGGAAAGATTAGTGAAGAGGAACTCAATGAATTTCAAACATAATCTTGCTTAAACAACAGATCTCTTGACAGCCAAATGAGTGTCCATGAATCTAACCCATTGACTACAATGTAACACAGAATTGCTTCATTAAAGGAAGTTGAAATAGTGGTCGTGGTCCTTTAGAAAATAAAATAAGATGAATTAAAGTTAAAAAAAAAATGTTTTAAATACAGCAAATAAATTACTTATTTTATTGCAAAATGAGCACTCAGAAATTCTCAGTTTATCTACTTAGGGCCTGATAATCAAAAACTCTTCAGCATGCAGATAAATCATGCAAAATCTTTGGGGCATTTTTTGAGCATTATATTGTAATATGTGTTTGTTGCTGTTACATCCAGAACCCTGCATAGCGAAATATACAGCTCTAAATGTAAAATATGCCTTTCTATAATTATTTGAGGGACAGTACTGACGAGATTCCAGCGAACCCTTAGTGAGATCAGGGAGCTACCATTATAACACTTAAGTTCTATTGTCACATTATTTTTCAGCAAAAGTTCTCTTCTGAGTATGGGCAAGAAACTGACTAGAGCTAGTGCTTGTGTCTATTGTTTAATGGGTTAAACAACTTTACAATTTACTTCTATTAACTAATTTGTTTAATTATTTTTGTATTCTTTGTTGAAGAAGCAGCAGCAATGTACTACTGGGAGCTAACATAAAGTGAAACAATAACAGGAGGTCAATTTATGTAGCATCTGATCAGCAGATATCTCCCTGTGGTGAATTGCTGATCCTAAGTCTACCTAGCTATGCTTTTCAACAAAGGATACCAAGAGAATAAAATAAATTAGATAATAGAAGTAGAAAGTTGTTTAAAATTGTATGCTCTATGTGAATTATGAAAATGGTGACTTTAATCTCCCTTTTAGCAAATGTATCAGCATCAAACATTTATTTTACTAGAAATATATCCATCAATCTGAGTCATTGGTGCTATTTTGCAGCATAATAGTGCAAACATTTTACCGGTAATATGTACCAATAAGATCTAAAATTACTTTCTTTAGGTAATTAAGCAAATTATTTGTTTTAGAAATACCTGTTACACTATGCAAGCGTAACTCTAGGGGGCGCTAGAAGAAATATATAAAACAATCTGTAGGATAATACTGAAGTATAGTAAAAACAATAAAAACTTAAAAATAATATAAAATGATCAGATAATAATGTATAAAGACAAAATAATAATGACAATTACAGAAAAAATGAGACATGGACTCTCATCAAATGTGATGTGATGAGATCAATATAAACAGAAAATGCAGCTTAAAACAATATATAATAAATAAATAGTATTAAGTCTCTAATAAGTTCTTATCTGTATATGATATTGATACTCAGGCAGTCCTAAGATTAGGAGGGCACTTCAGAGGTTTATTAGTCCTCCTGGGTAGCACATATATAAGATTCTCCCTTAGATCCAGAAGTCAGCTCCTTGTCACAAAACCAGTCTGGGTAAATACTCTCTCTGTGCAAAGAAAATCACAAAGACAAGGGCGCCTCCTCGTGTGATATAGTTTGGACAAATGTAAAAATAGGTGAATACAGATTTTATACTCACAAGTAAAGCACAAGCAACTAGTTTCTCAGATCTCTGTCTGTTTCCTCAGAAAACAGACAGAGATCTGAGAAACTAGTTGCTTGTTTATCCATTGTTACGGTCACATTTGTGACATTTTATATTGTATTTTACTGCACCATTAAACTATGGTATTTTAACTCTTTGCTGAGAGCCTGAGCTTGATTGAAATCTACCCTGGAGTGATTTGTTGCACTGCCTTGGTCAGTGAACTGGGACACTGAACTCCCAGTCTGCCTCTTTAAGCACAACAGAGTGCTGCTTTACTTGTGAGTATAAAATCTGTATTCACCTATTTTTACATTTGTCCAAACTATATCACACGAGGAGGCGCCCTTGTCTTTGTGATTTTCTTTGCACAGAGAAAGGAAATTATTTGTTTTGCAGTTGTAGTAATTCAATATGTCCTTTTTAATAATCTTTAATGAATCAGGAACAATTTAGATTCTGAAACTGTATAATATAAAACAAAATACCTTCCAACTGAAAAGATCAACTACTAACCATAATTACAGGGGCTAATATCTCCTATCTGCAAGGGCAGCCATACTATTTGGATAGACAAGATACTATTATGCATATTAGTACTGCGCTGAAGTTGACAACTAATTACAATAAATAGAGACAAATATTATAATGTAGGTGAAAAAAAATATATTAAGGTTTATAGATATTAAATGGATACTAAACCCAAAATTTTTCTTTCATGATTCAGATAGAGTATGCACTTTTAAGCAACTTTCTACTTGACTCCTATTATCTATTTTTCGTCATTCTCAGGAATCTAAGCAAAGAAGCCAGCCCATTTATGGCTCAGCACCCTGGATAGCGCTTGCTGATTGGTTGCTACATTTAGCCACCTAATCAGCAAGCACAACCCAGGTGCTCACCCAAGGATCGGCCGGCTACTAAGCTTACATTCTTGCTTTTCAAATAAAGATAGCAAGAGAACAAAGAAAAATAGATAATAGGAGTCAATTAGAAAGTTGCTTAAAATTGCATGCTCTATCTGAATCATGAAATAAAAATGTGGGTTTAGTATCTCTTTAAGTTAAAAAAACTCCAAAATTTTAGGAAGATACTAAATATTTTAAAGGGACATGTTACAGCAGTTATACAATTCTCTGATTCATGAACATTTTCAGCTTGATTACGAGTTTTGCGTTATGAGGGGTGCGGTGCTAACTTGCACGTTATTCTCACCGCTCACTTTCCTACAGCGCTGGTATTACAGGTTTTCCTAAACCCGGCGTTAAAAGGCAAGAAGTGAGCGTAGAGCTAAATTGTGCTCCATACCGCACTCCAATACCAGTGCTGCTTAAGTCAGCGGTGAGCTGGTGGTACATGCTTGTGCACGATTTCCCCATAGACATCAATGGGGAGAGCCGGCTGAAAAAAGTCTAACACCTGCAATAAAGCAGTGTAAAGCTCAGTAACGCAGCCCCATTGATTCCTATGGGGAAAGAAAATGTATGTTTACACCTAACACCCTAACATGAACCCTGAGTCTAAACACCCCTAACCTTACACTTATTAACCCCTAATCTGCCGCCCCCAACATTGCCGACACCTACATTGTACTTATTAACCCCTAATCTGCCGCTCCAGACATTGCCGCCACTATAATAAACATATTAACCCCTAAACCGCCGCACTCCCACATCGCAAACACTAGTTAAATATTATTAACCCCTAATCTGCCGCCCCTAAGATCGCCGCCACCTACCTACATTTATTAACCCCTAATCTGCTGCCCCCAACGTCGCCGCCACTATACTAAAGTTATTAACCCCTAACCCTAAGTCTAACCCTAACCCCCCAACTTAAATATAATTAAAATAAATCTAAATAAAACTTACTATTAATAACTAAATAATTCCTATTTAAAACTAAATATTTATCTGTAAAATAAACCCTAAGCTAGCTACAATATAACTAATAGTTACATTGTATCTAGCTTAGGGTTTATATTTATTTTACAGGCAAGTTTGTATTTATTTTAACTAGGCAGAATAGTTACTAAATAGTTATTAACTATTTAATAACTACCAAGCTAAAATAAATAAAAATTGACCTGTAAAATAAAACCTAACCTGTCTTACACTAACACCTAACCTAACCCTACAATTAGGGTTAAAATTAAATACAATTAACTAAATTCAATACAATTAGCTCAATTACAAAAAAATAAACACTAAATTACAGAAAATAAAAAACAAATTACAAGATCTTTAAACTAATTACACCTAATCTAATAGCCCTATCAAAATAAAAAGGCCACCCAAAATAAAAAAAAACCTAGCCTAAACTAAACTACCAATAGCCCTTAAAAGGGCCTTTTGCGGGGCATTGCCCCAAAGAAATCAGCTCTTTTACCTGTCAAAAAAAATACAAACAACCACCCCAACAGTAAAACCCACCACCCACACAACCAACCCCCGAAATAAAAGCCTAACTAAAAAAACCTAAGCTCCCCATTGCCTGAAAAGGGCATTTAGCTCTATTGCAGCCCAAATCCCTAATCTAAAAATAAAACCCACCCAATACACCCTTAAAAAATCCTAACACTAACCCCCGAAGATCCACTTACAGTTTTGAAGACCGAACATCCATCCTCAACAAAGCCGGGAGAAGTCTTCATCCAAGCGGCAAGAAGTCCTCAACGAAACTGGGAGAAGTCTTCATCCAAGCCGGCAGAAGTGGTCCTCCAAACGGGCAGAAGTCTTCACCAAGACGGCATCTTTTATCTTCATCCTTCTGATGCGGAGCGGCTCCATCTTCAAGACATCTGGATCATCCCCTTTCAATCGACGGCTTCTTCTACAATGAAGGTTCCTTTCAATTATGTCATCCAAGATGGCGTCCCTTAGATTCCGATTGGCTGATAGAATTCTATCAGCCAATCGGAATTAAGGTTGAAAAAATCCTATTGGCTGTTGCAATCAGCCAATAGGATTGAAGTTCAATCCAATTGGCTGATCCAATCAGTCAATAGGATTGAGCTCACATTCTATTGGCTAATTGGAACAGCCAATAGAATGCGAGCTCAATCCTACTGGCTGATTGGATCAGCCAATAGGATTGAGCTGTTATTACAGTTGGGGTGGTTGTTTGTATTTTTTAGGACAGGTAAAAGAGCGGATTTCTTTGGGGCAATGCCCTGCAAAAGGCCCTTTTAAGGGCTATTGGTAGTTTAGTTTAGGCTAGGGTCTTTTTTATTTTGGGTGGGCTTTTTTATTTTGATAGGGCTATTAGATTAGGGGTAATTAGTTTAAAGATCTTGTAATTTGTTTTTTTATTTTCTGTAATTTAGTGGGGGGGGTTGTAATTTAGCTAATTGTATTGAATTTAGTTTATCATTATTATTATTATTATTATTTTATTGTAGGGTTAGGTTACGTGTTAATGTAAGACAGGTTAGGTTTTATTTTACAGGTCAATTTGTATTTATTTTAGCTAGGTAGTTATTAAATAGTTAATAACTATTTAGTAACTATTCTACCTAGTTAAAATAAATACAAACTTGTAAAATAAAAATAAACCCTAAGCAAGATACAATGTAACTATTAGTTATATTGTAGCTAGCATAGGGTTTATTTACAGGTAAGTATTTAGTTTTAAATAGGAATTATTTAGTTATTAATAGTAAGTTTTATTTAGATTTATTTTAATTATATTTAAGTTAGGGGGTGTTAGAGTTAGACTTAGGTTTAGGGGTTAATAAATTTGGTATAGTGGCGTCGACGTTGGGGGTGGCAGATTAGGGGTTAATAAATGAAGGTAGGTGGCGGCGATGTTAGGGGCGGGAGATTAGGGTTTAATAATATTTAACTAGTGTTTGTGATGCTGGAGTGCAGCGGTTTAAGGGTTAATATGTTTATTATAGTGGCAGCGATGTCCGGAGCGGCAGATTAGGGGTTAATATTTTAATTATAGTGTTTGCGATGCGGGAGGGCCTCAGTTTAGGGGTTAATAGGTAGTTTATGGGTGTTAGTGTACTTTTTAGCACTTTAGTTATGAGTTTTATGCTACAGTGTTGTAGTGTAAAACTCATAACTACTGACTTTAGAATGCGTTACGAATCTTGACAGTATAGGGTGTACCACTCATTTTTTGGCCTCCCAGGACAAGCTTGTAATACCGGCGCTATGGAAGTCCCATTGAAATAAGACTATACGCAATCTGCGTAAATTGATTTGCGGTAAGGCCAAAAAAGTGTGCGGTGCCCCTAAATCTGACTCGTAATACCAGCGGTAGTGAAAAAGCAGCGTTATAACCTGATAACGCTGCTTTTTCACTATAACGCAAAACTCGTAATCTAGCCGTTTGTTATTGCAAAAATTGCAAGGTAACTGTATTTAATTCACATAAAATATTAAACACATAGTTAATCTCATGCTCAGTAGCCAAAATGCATTGCCCCTCTTTAGAATAACACGGGCAATGAGTCATTAAAAAGCAAACTATGAATTTAGCCAATAATTACCAGCTATGTGCTGCTCAGGACAGGAATATAGCTCCCTTGTTCTTAAGTTAGCTCTCTATTCTGTTTGCAAACACAGAACAACCAAAGAACATTAGTTTAATAAAATGCTCTAACGAACGTTAGTTTAATAAAATTCTATATAAAATTCTATGCACTGTCATATCCATTTAAAGGGACACTGAACCCAATTTTTTTTCTTTCGTGATTCAAATAGAGATTGAAATTTTAAGCAACTTTCTAATTTACTCCTATTATCAAATTTTCTTTATTCTCTTGGTATCTTTATTTGAAATGCAAGAATGTAAGTTTAGAATTTTTGGTGAACAACCTGGGTTGTCCTTGCCGATTGGTGGATAAATTCATCCATCAATAAAAAAGTGCTGTCCAGAGTGCTGAACCAAGAAAAAAAGCTTAGATGCCTTCTTTTTCAAATAAAGATAGCAAGAGAAAGAAGAAAAATTGATAATAGGAATAAATTAGAAAGTTGCTTAAAATTGCATGCTCTATCTGAAACAAAAAAAAAATTGGGTTCAGTGTCCCTTTAAGGATACATTCTCTTTTTGCTCCTTCTCCATAGTTTCAAAATACATATTTGAAAATAAAAGTTTTATCCATGATTCCCAAAAATAAACATTTCTTTTATATTTAAATTGATTTACAAAAGAAATAATCTCTAGTGACAAGTTGGATAAATGATCAAGCACATTGTCTCACTAAAAATAAAATAAATAAAAAAAAAAAAACTCAACGCACTGAGGCGAATAAAATGACTGCAGGGCCCTCAGTATGCTCTAGCGATAGATACACAATTGCTTATAGCTTCTAACATGATTAGAGGCATGAATATAATTTTGATGAAGCAGTAAAGCTCACAGAAACGAATATGTTACTATTTTTCCATAGCTTGTTATAAAGACAAATTTGGAAGTTTTTACAATTAAAGTGTATATTTCAGAGCTAATTAAATTATTGACACCCCGAGTAATAGACTTGCATGACAGTATTTTGTTTTACTAAGATTATAAAATAACATACATTCTTTTATCTGTTTCTTCAGTTCTATTATTGCCGAGATAATGGAATTTACATTCTTAATTATTTCCAATGTTAGCTTGAACTTCCATTTGAATACTTTTTAAAATGTTTGATGCTTTTTTTCCCTCTGGCTTCATTGTCAGGCTTGTCATACACATTTTTTTTATCTTACAGTTTGAATTATACTGATATGTTGTGAAACAATTATTTTTTTTCTTCCCTTTGTGGTTCTTTTTTGTTTTTGGGAAACAGGAAAGTTATTATAGTTGATTTTAAACACAATTCTTTTGCCTCGTGTAATAGAAGTGGTATTTTGTCTCACATGGGGAAAAAGATAAAAACAGAGATACTGATATTAGATTAAGTCCAAAAGGACCATCTACTGCCAGTTATTCTAAAAAGTTAAAGCTTAAAGGGACAGTCAACCCAAAATGGCTTCTAAATCATACCTATAGCGTTTAAAACGATTAATATTGGGTTAGCATGTAAAAAGATTTACTATGTTCGTTTCTGTTGTACAAAAATGTCCGCCTGCCCCCTCCCCTATTGCGTCACAAGTCTTTGCTCGCCTTCACTTTTCTATTCTACACACTCCCGGTGTTTGCCCATGTGCAATGCGTCAATTTTCGTCAAGGGGGTACTTTTAAAACCGGAACAGAAAGTAACCGCTCAGTACAGAGTATGACCGAGTCCTGATCAAGATAAGAACATACGTACGTCTCACATATGAAACCACGGTTACTTTCTGTTCAAGTTTTAAAAGTAAACTCTGGGAGCATGTAGAATAGAAAAGTGAAGGCGAGCAAAAACTTGTGACGCAATAGGGGAGGGGGCAGGCAGACATTTTTGAACAACAGAAACGAACATAGTAAGTCTTTTTTTTACATGCTAACGCAATATTGTTGAGAATTGGGCTACATTTAAAAATTTTAATTGTTTTAAACTCTATAGGTATGATTTAGAAGCCATTTTGGGTTGACTGTCCCTTTAATGGGGGACATTCAATTCAAAAATTTAATTCCCCGTCTGCATATTAGAACTAACAGTACAATATGCTTTTGTTACATACTCTGTCCAGTATTGCTTTTAAATATATATTAAAATTAGATTTTTTTTCCCCACTGGCCCAGAGAGGACAGAGTGCATCTTGTAAACTTCAGAATGCTAACTCTACTACATGGTGCACAGTGATTGCTTAATAAGTGCAGAAGCGCCTTTCAATACAAAACCCACATTTTTTTCTTTCATGATTCAGACAGAACATGCAATTTTAAGCAACTTTCTTTCTTACTCCTATTATCAAATTTTCTTCGTTCTCTTGCTATCTTTATTTGAAAAACCTGGGTAGCGCTTGCTCAGGTGCTGAACAAAAATGGGCCGGCTCTTAAGCTTCGATTCCTGCTTTTTCAAATAAAGATAGCAAGAGAATGAAGAAAAATGGATAATAGGAGTAAATGAGAAAGTTGCTTAAAATTGCATGCTCTATCTGAATCAGATAGAACATGCAATTTTAAGAGACTTTCAATTTACTCATATTATCAAATTGATTTAATTCTCTTGGTATCATTTGTTGAAAAGCACACCTAGGTAGGCTCAGGAACAGCAAAGCAATTCTGGGAGCTAGCTGCTGATTGGTAGCTATGCACAAATGCCTCATCATTAGCTCACCAGACATGTTTAGCTAGGCCCAAGTAGTGCACTGGAGCTGACTTTATGTTTGACCCAGTTGCATGGGTTAAACACAATATGCAGGTGGCAGTGAAATAATAAAATGTTCTTACACATTACAGCATATAAAAGCTTTTCAAAGGATATATCACTGAAATACAAAACAATGCATTTGTGCTAACAAAATGGCAGCTTTCATATGCATTTAAGTAATTTACTCTGTAAGTAGATGCCTTGCAATGTAGTGCATACTGCCGATATATATGATATACATATATATTATTAAAAAAAAAAAGGCTTTAGTGTACCTTTAAATAATGAAGGTTGTTTATGTATAACCCGGATATATTTTTTTCTCTCCTTTTTTTTTTTAATTTCCACATTTATGTCACTTCTATTTGTGCTGAAAGGCTATTGCAAAAATCTATTACCCTCTATTAACCTCCAACTACAAACCTCTCTATTTTTCCTCCTACTGTATGATGAAGCTAAATTTGGGTTCTGTATATAGCCTGTAGTTTTTATGGTTCAATTGTTAGTATATGTCCTCAAATAATATGTAAATATAAATAAGTGAAAGCCTAATCTTGCTAATTTAACAGTCACATGGTACACAAGAGAAAAACAGGAATATGTTGTCTGTTGTAAACATCCCTATTTACCTATGGACTTATACTATATAATTCATATTTTAGAAATATTTTACCTCCTTTTTAAACAGGTCTATAGTACGCATAGGGTATAGTTTGTGCTTTAAGAAAATTATATTTTTTCTCCATTTTATGCCAGTATTAGTATAATGTTCATGAAACATTTTATTAAAGGGACATGAAACCCAACATTTTTCTTTTTCTTATTTTTCATGATTCAAATAGAGCATGTGATTTTTTTTTCCCATTCTTTATTTAATATCCAACAGAGTATACATTTTGACTTAAACATATGTTATCACATGAAGACAAGCAAAGAAAAACACAGTGGAGCACCTCGCAGGGTGCTTAAAAAAGGAAAAAAAAACAATAAGTTTGCATTAACCAAGAACCATGCAAACTAAAAAAGAAAAGAAAAAGTACCTCTGACAGATAAGGACATTTGCTGACATACATGTATCCTAAGGATTTTATAACCTAACAAAAATGCCTCCTTCTGAGTTTTTAACCAAGGTACAGTGTGGTGCCCCTACTAATATTGTTCTTCACATGAAAACAAACATCCAGTGAAAGTTCTCTTAATTGACCTGCACTAATCCTATTATGGGGACTCAACTGCACCTCCAATTATCTGTGTGATATTCTGTTGGGGTATTTTATTATTTTCTTAATACAGCTACATATAACACTGGTCCAAAGCCCACATATACAGCAACAAAATAGATCCATACCCGGCCCAAGAGGGCCAGGTTGATAGTTCCAGACTGAGCCAAACAATTTTTTTTTATTTATTTTTTAAATAAATAAATAAATAAATACAATATATCATAACCAGACAAGACACAAAAAAAGGGGGGGAGGAAAGGGTGAAGGAGGGAAAGAAGGGAATGGGAAAAGCAGACTAATTACCATATACCAAGCAACACAAGTTCTGAGTTTCTAAATGGGTAAATTAAATGATCAATTTCACTCGGAGGGAAAGATTTAATAAAAACTGACCACTTCAAAAAGAATGCAGTAACATCACATTCATCGTTTAGGTTAGTATCGATCTGTTCAAGAATACATTGTTTTTTAAGACAGTTTTTAACCTCTGGAATACTGAGGGTCGCCTTTCCTTTCCATTTTTTGAGAATTAAATATCTAGCTGCTAATATGGCCATGTTAACAATTTTAGTGTTTACCTGCCATTCCTCCGGGTAATATCAGAGGGGAGATCCCTAACATTTACGTAGTTTGAGCCAGAATTGTTGGATCCTTGGGCAATCCCAAAACATATGTATAAGATTGGCCGAGGGTAAGGAACACCTAGGGCAGCAGTTAAAGTTGAGGTTTCTGCCCCAAGAGCCTTTATCAGGAGTAAAGAAAGTCATAAGAAGTATTTTGATGATGTGATTCTCTCCAGGTGGAGGAAAGAGTTATTCGCGTTACTTCAAGAATTGAGGATTGGATAAAACTGGTATCCACATAGTTTTGTAATAATACTGCGGCACATTTAGTAGATATCTTTTCCAGGTTAAGGGCACCCTTTAGGGAACTCAGGGCTTGATAACTAGGGGAAACTGGCATAAATCCATTTTTAACTAAAACAAGCCATTTCTCTATACTCCCCAAAGTCCAATTCCAGACGAAATTACTTGTTATATTAAGCTCAGAATGCCTTGCTTGTAGATACGCAAAAAAGTATTTTTGGGGGAGATTAAACTCCCCACTCAGAGAACCAAAAGTTTTAATGCATCTCCTATCGAAATCCAACATTTGGGAAACATTGCTTAGACCCAAACTATTCCACCTCTGAAAGGGTGATAGCTGGAGTCCAGCTTGAAATTGAGGGTTACCTGATAGTGGTATGTATTTGGAAACCCTATGATCTATATCAAGAAGTTTACAGACTCTCCACCAAGCCTGGAGTGGGTTAAAAATAGTTCTCATTTTTTTACCTCTCTAGGTAGTAAACAGGAGTTACAATGAATGATTGCTACGGGCAAAAGTGGGTAAATTACACTTCTCTCAAGTTCATTATCGGTGACGTAATCTCTCACAAAGATCCAATCCATAATTAAACGCACCAGAAAAGCATAGTTGTATATCTTAATATCCGGTAAGTCTAGCCCCGCAAATTTTCTAGGAAGGGAATGTTTAGATAAGGAGATTCTAGGATTTTTATTTTGCCAGACAAATTTTCTCAGGGCAGCATTAAATATTAAGACGTCTTTTCCCTTAAGAATTAGTGGAGTATTCTGAAGGACATATAGTAGTTTAGGGAGACAGACCATCTTATAAAGGGCTATACGGCCTGATTGGGAGAGGGGAAGATTTTGCCAATTTTTTCAAACTCTCCTTGATTTTGTTCAACACTGGAGGAATGTTAAGGCTGTACCAAGTATCCGGGTTGGAAGAGATCGCAATGCCCAGGTACCTAAAAGATCCAGAAACTACTCTGAATGGCATATTTACAAGGGATTCATTGGATTGCTTAATCCACAGAAGTTCTGATTTTGTGGTATTCACCCTATAGCCAGAAAAAGAGCCAAACTGATCAATAATTGATAGAAGTTTAGGAATAATAGTGAGAGTGTTTGTAATATATATAAGAATATCATCAGCATATAAAGCTATTTTCATCTCCTTCTTGATGATCCTGATCCCTTCAAGATGATGTCTAATACAGATAGCCAGAGGTTCAATATAAATATTGAAGAGAAGAGGGGAGAGAGGACATCCCTGCTGAGTTCCTCTTCTAAGCAAGATATCTGAAGAAATCAGACCATTAACTAACATCCTTGTGGAGGCTGCATTATATAAATTATTAATAAATTTGAGAAAACTACTATGAAAGCCAAATCATTGGAGGGAGTGTAGTAAATGATCATAATGAACTGAATCAAAAGCTTTTTCAGCATCTATTGAAATGATTGCTGAATCGGAGATGTCCCCTTCCCCTCTGCTTCCCTGATTTTAAAGTAGTCTATGGTAAGAAACACCTCCCTTATTTTAGCTGAGGAATTTCGTTTGAACATAAAGCCTGCCTGATCCTTATGAATAATACTAGGGAGAAGAGCTTGAAGCCTCAATGCTAAGATAGAGGTAAGTATCTTGTAATCCGAGTTCAACAAGGCTATGGGCCTATATGATTCTTTTTATCGGGGTCCTTCCCTTGTTTAAGGATTAGGGTAGTATAAGAAGCAGCAAAGCTGTAAGAGGGGGAATTACCCTTTATATATATATATCATTATACAGTGAGGTTAAATGTGGCAAAATTACCGTGGATACTATCTTGTAAAATTCATTGGGAAGGGCATCTGGACCCGGAGCTTTATTCAGAGGGAGATCTTGAATTGCTCTAGACACTTCAAGCTCAGAAATAGGAAGATTGAGAGTTTCAACTAAATCAGGTGGTAGTGTCGGGTAGGAAATTTTACTCCAAAAATCCTCACGCTCAGAAGCGTTTGAATTTTTCAGGGAGTACAGGTCCTGATAGTAATTTGAGAAGGTCTGCATAAGTTCTTCTGGCGTTGTTAGTGTTTTGCCTTCTTCGTGTAAAGAATCAATGAAAGATGAGCCTTTATCTCTTTCAACTAATCTTGCGAGAAGTTTTCCTGTTTTACTTCCATGTCTATATAATTTGGCCTGAAATCTCAGGTCTTTCTGAGATGTCCTATATAGAAGAAAAGAATCCATTTCCTTTAATGCTTGAGTGTGTCGTGCCCAACTCTCAGGTGTTTTCTCTAAAAGGTAACAATTGTATGAATTAGATACTGACTTCATTATTTCCTTTTCCCTGAGTTTGAATTTCTTTGTCCTACTTATGCTGTAAGCTAAGATCTCCCCCCTAAGTACTGCCTTCGCAGTTTCCCAAAAAATAGTGGGACAATTGATATATTCACGATTAAAAGAAGTATACTCCTCAAACTTGGATTTAAGCCAGTTTTTAAACTTGAGATCTGATGCCAAGTAAGTTGGAAAATAAAATAGACCATTTCTTGGAACAAAATCGCTAGATTGAAAATCAAGGAAGATAGGAGCATGGTCTGAGATACATATAGGGAGGATTCCGAAGACCACTCTTAATTTGCATAGCCTTTCATCTAGAAAGAATAGGTCAATCCTTGAGAGTGACTTATGTGCCTTAGAGAGACAGGTGAAGTCTCTAGAATCAGGGTTCTGTGACCTCCTTATATCTCTAACCCTAAGGTTCTGGAAGAGTCTAATGAACATTTTTGACTCTAGATTATCTCTTTTACTTCTGGGACAGGAATAATTTTGTCTTAATCTATCTAGAGGGTATTGGGGCGCCATATTAAAATCCCCTCCAACTATCAGGTAACCCTCCGCATAGGTCATAATATTTGCTTGAAGTGTTTCCCAAAAAGGCAAGCTAAAAACATTGGGGGCATAAATATTACATAATGTATATAATACCATAGCTATTTGAATGTTTACCTTTAGAAACCTTCCCTCTGAATCTGCGTTAGTATGGAGAACTTGGTATTTTAGCTTTTTTCCTAAAATAATTGTACCCCTCCTTTTCTTTGTACACTGGAGGAGAGAACTTCCTTAACCCATGAGCGCTTAAAGGGACAGTCAAGTCCAAAAAAACCTTTCATTTTTCGAATAGGGCATGTAATTTTAAACAACTTTCCAATTTACTTTTATCAACAATTTTGCTTTGTTCTCTTGGTATTCTAGTTGAAAGCAAACCTAGGGAGGCACATATGATAATTTCTAAGCCCTTGAAGGTCGCTTCTATTTTATTTACTTTTCACAGCAGGGGAGAGCAAGCTCATGTAGGCCATATAGATAGCATTGTGATCACGCCCGTGGCTAGTGGCAGACACTGCACTAATTGGCTAAAATGCAACTATATGCAAAATAACTAAAAGTCATGTGATTAGGGACGGTCAGAAGATGCTTAGATACAAGTTAGTCACAGAAGTAAAAAGTGTATTAATATAACAGTGTTGGTTTTGCAAAAAACTGGGGAATGGGTAATAAAGGGATTATCTATATTTTTAAACAACAAAAATTCTGGTGTTAACTGTCCCTTTAAGCTTAAGAACTTCCTCCAATTTTAAATGGGTTTCCTGTAAGAAGGCAATATCAGTGTTTATTTTTCTTAAATGAGCTATTGTTTTGCTTTTAATAGGAGATGTAATACCCCCAATATTCCAAGAGGTTAACTTAAATCTGCTTATCACATCTACCATCTAGGGAGAAAAGAGAATAAATCTTTATGTGGGAGGAAACTAAGGATGCCGAAACCACAACCTAAAAAGAACCGACATAACACATATGTTCATAAGGGAGGGAGAACACAAATGGGGCGGGAAGGGGGAGAGGAGAGAAAAACAAACAAAAAAAAAAAACACAAACACATGAACCATGGGCCTACCAAGGCCTCAAGGGCGATCCATGCAAGAACTGGCATATATAAAAACCTAATTAGTTATTAACTAAGTGGATAGTTACTGAATGTGGTCCCTATCTTATCCCGGGGGGGACATCTGGACTATACATTTTTCTGCACCCCTAGCGGATTCGAAAAAATGTGTATGAGTGACAGTTATTATTTTCAGTCTGGCTAGATAAATAAGGGTAGCTTGATAGCCCTGCCTTATTAATTTGGTGCATATTGGGGCCAGCTCCCTCCTCTTAGCTGATCTTTCAGCTGAAAAATCTTGGAAGAGCATTAATTTAGCTTCCCCAAGAAATAGTTTTTTTTTTTTTTTTTTTAAAGGATTGTAATAGTAAGAGTTTGTCTTGATAGTTTAGTGCTTTAGCTATAATTGGTCTAGGTCTGGGGTTCCCTTTCTCAGAGGTTTGCCATCCCAGTCTGTGGGCTCTCTCAAAAACTATTTGTGGATGAGATTGATGGGATTTGTAAGAGTTGTGGTATTGTTATTGTTAATAATGTATTAAGATCTTCATATTGTTTTTCTTTAAACAACTTTCCAATTTACTTCTTTTATCCAATTTGCTTCATTCTCTTGGTATCCACTACTGGGAGTTATCTGAAGACATCTGGTGAACCAATGAAAAGAGGCATTTCTGTGCAGCCACCAATCAGTAGCTAGCTACCAGTAATGTATTGCTGCTCCTAAGCCTACCTAGATATTTTTTCAACTAACAATATCAAGACAATGAAGCAATTTAGATAATAGAAGCAAATTGAAAAGTTGTTTAAAATCACATGTTGTCTGAATCATAAAAGAAACATTTGGAGTTTCATGTCCTTTTAAAAGGTTATTGTAGTTAAAGGGACAGTCTACACCAGAATTTTTATTTTTTTAAAAGATAGATACTCCCTTTATTACCCATTCCCTAGTTTTGCACAACCAACACAGTTATATAAATACATGTTTTACCTCCGTGATTACCTTGTATCTAAGCCTCTGCAAGCTGCCCCCATATTTCAGTTCTTTCGACAGACATCCATTTTAGCCAATCAGAGCTGGCTCACCTGAACTCCACGTGTGTGAGCACAGTGTTATCTATATGACACACATGAACTAACACCCTCTAGTGGTAAAAAAAACTGTCAAAATGCCCTGAGAGAAGAGACGGCCTTCAAGGGCTTAGAAATTAGCATATGAACCTCCTAGGTGTAGCTTTCAACTTAGAATACCAAGAGAACAAAGCAAAATTGGTGATAAAAGTAAATTGGAAAATTGTTTAAAATTACATTATCTATCTGAATCATGAAAGTTTATTTTGGACTAGACTGTCCCTTTAAAAAAGTACCTACTCTAATTTGAACTTTGCGTATTGCAGCTTCTGATTTGGACACAGATGGTTGGTAATAGACAGGGCCATGCAACTGCTGCTGCTGATTAGGGGAGCATCTATTTCCCGCTCCAACCAGCAATTCTCTGCAGCTCTCAATCATTAGTTTTTCTATGTGTTTAACCCATTTGTGGAAGTTAAACAAATAGCATTTTAGGGTGAGTTGTGCAAAAATTACAAGCTCTAGCAAATTAGAGTAAAAAAAGCTGTCAGGGTATCTGTGAAGTAACCTTAAATAAACTACAGATGTATCATAGAACCTACTATTTCATTTAGCTAATATCTACTATGAATTGATTTAGCTGCATTGCGAACAAACACTGGAATGGGTGATATCAACCCCTCCCTTTTGCTCTCAGCTACAGACTTGTAGAACAAAATAAATAGACAGGACTTCTAAATAAAAACAAACATTGGTCCCAAATTATAAGAGATAATGTCACATCTAAAGAGACTTTGATCACGGTCTCAGAAGAGAGATAACTTCTAATTAAAGGGCCACTGTAAGTAAATATTTTCTATGCCTGTTACTAACTAATTACCCCAAATACGCTTTTTATCAATAGCATTTCATTAACATATCTCTACCGTATATCAGAAATCTTGTCTGCAAATTTAATTGTTTTCCAAACCCACTCTGTTGGTATTCTTTGCTCTGTACCAATCCGTTTACAATACCTAGGTTTCGAAATGGCGCTTTAAACACAAAGTTATTGGTTTAAGTATTTTGAACATGCAGTGCTGAAAATAGTGGGCAGGATAACGTGACATCATCGGCGAATAAAAGATATAACTTTTAGAACATTATGAAACTTCGTTTTGGAGAAAATATAGGTCAGTGAGTTTTAATTAATGTTTATTAACTTTAATATGTTAGTTGTTTAGCTTAAAAATTATAACAGAAAGTAATCCTTTAATTATTGTTGGATAGCCTACCCAGATTGAAATCTCTAAATTAATTTAGCCAAAGAAATTAAATAATTAGATCACAGGAACCCCTGTAAAGAACAGACGGTCTGTCTGTTAGAATAGGGGAATATACAAACATATTTAGAGGAAATAGTCCTTAGCATATAGGTGATATATTGTTCCATTATAAGCCCCCAATATACATCTCCCAGACGAGCTGGTGTTTCAAGTAAGAAATAGCAGGAAAAAACAGAGGGACATGTTTAACCCTATGAGTGTTGAAAGCATATAAGAATTTAAATCTTGATTTTAAAAAGAGAAGTTAGAAATTCATCTATATGAACTGTATAATTCTCAAAGATTTAATTGATACTCAGAAAGTATAGATATCTATATATGGATATGGGAAAAGCAATTCAGATTTGTAATAGATTAAATAACAATTGTAATAATCCCATTTTAAAATATATAACATATTTTTGTTTTTTCTATCTTCCAGATGGGGCTAATATATGCTGATACAGGATTGCCTGCATGGGGTGACCTAAGTCATATCATATGGTTATGCACTAAATATTTATATAACTTTAAATACATCTCTCAAAATATTATAAGTATTTTAACATAGAATTGATAATACTAGTGTTTGATCTAAAATTGTACATTTTCAATTATATTAAATGGGATATATATGCTGATCACATAGTTTATTAATATCAGGTAATAGTGAATATACGAAATATACATATTAAATTATATAGTTTACTGTTAGCAATGTTGATTGTGAGACTGCATTTCTGGTTATTTGCTGCCCCTAGGGGATTAAGACTGGTATGACAGCAAAATGAATTGACTGTTTAAAACATATGCAAATCCAAATAACCAATCAATGCTCAGCTCCATTAAGGGCGGATCAGGGACAAGCATCGAAGTGCCTACCATCCCAATTTTACCAATGGTTAGAATAAAAAAGGGGTGAGGTTATATCATGTGATATAGCCTCATGCAAGAGAAAAAAAAGCTTGGTCTTTGCTGCTGAGTTTTTGACTGACAAACTGTTGCCTTGGAATCCAGTCTCTCTAAAGCAAATCTGGGCCTAATTTTCATCCATCTTGCAAAAAATACCTCTTTTAATTATTTTTTTTTTTTTTCAAAACAGCTTTATTGAGATATAGTTTAAAGTGTTACAACAGTAATAGATCATACAGCGTAATTGAATTGCAACAGAAAATTAGTACATAACCCTCACCACAGAGGTAGAATAAGTACACTGTAAGTCCATACACACTCTATTGTTTTCTTTTTTTTTTTTAACATTATCTAAAACAGAAAATAAACAACATTATAAATTCAAAATGGGACTCATCAGTCCCCAAGACAATTTAAAGTATTATTAACAGGAACAGTAAACAAGAATACCCCGCGGCCCATAAATTTAATAGCTGTTATATAATGACCTTCTGGGCCATGTCAGAAAGATAGCTATACATCTTCAAGTATCAGCAGAGAGGGAAGGAAAAAAAAAAAAAAGGGGGGGGAGCAAAAAAGAAAGGTATGAAGGAAGGGCAGAATGGAGGAGGGTGAAACCGGAACATCAACAGAAGTTTGAGTTTAGTCCATTTGCATCGTAGGTCACATTCCCATATGTGTCAGTCACCTATTTAAGGCCACATCCCATTTTGCCAACAGCTCGTGTGTCACAGCTTTACCTATTTCCCAGTAGTGGCCTCTATCCAGATTTAAGGTGTGTGTGACCTGAGCTGTCCAGTGGTCTAGTGTAGGGATCAAAGTCAACCTCCACCTCTGGGGGATAAGCACCTTAGCACTATTTAAAAAGACTATAAGGAGCGACTGAAGTGGGGCCTCTTCAATTTTGGGCAGGTGGTGAAAAAGCATAATTTCTGGTCTCAAAGGTAACAAACTGAAAATGTATGTTTGATAAAGGCAATAACCTCATTCCAAAATGGTACAATTCTATCACAGTTCCACCATATGTACAAGAGGTCAGCCTCCCCTCCACAACCCCTCCAACATATCTCGTCCGTTCTTTTATATATTTTTTTTATTCTGCTAGGAGTCAGATACCATCATGAGATGAATTTGAAATTCTTTTCTTGTATATTAGCAGAAATTGAAGATGTTTTATGCATATAAAAGATTGTCCCCCAGTCCTTTGGATCTATAAGTGTGTTCAAATCTGAATGCCACTTATATACATAAGAAGGCATGGTGTCATTAGGCGTCAACAGTTTGTAAATTTTGGATAGCATGTGTCGTGCAGGGTGTTCCAGCATACATAGACTTTCAAAGGGTGTTATTTGTCTAGTCAGGGAGGGCCTTTTAGTATGTGAGTGTATAAAATGGGCAACCTGAGCATACGAGAACCAGGTAGAAAACACTGAGTCCTCCAATCCCACCAGCTCATCTTGTGGAATCACACTGCCCTCTCTAATCAAAGAGCCAATGGCTCTACTCCGAATGTGAGCAGGTGCCGTATCGGGGCGGTAACGTCTAAACAAAGGGATCTCAGGGTTCCCTTTAAAAGGTGTTAGAAGAGAGGGAATGGAGGATATATGTGATGAAGTGTTCAGTAACTTATCCCATTGGGTGAATAATTCACTTAAAAGTGGGTACATTTTAATCAGAGAGGGCCTGTTTTGTGGAGTGAGCCACGCAAGTGCGCCCACATTTTCCACACTCAGAATATCCGAATCCAAGTGGATCCACTGTTTTTGATCAGATTGGGAGCACCATTCTGGTATCCGTTGTAAGAGGGTAGCTGTTCTGTAGCAGGTTAGGTCTGGGACGCCCAGTCCTCCCTTTTCCCTAGGCAGATAGAGGGTTTTCCTTTGGACTCCAGGTCTAGTTTTATGCCACACAAATGCCTCCACTTTTGATTGCAATTTAATGAGGTATTGATAGGGCAACGGTAAAGGTATTGTCTGAAGGAGGTAGAGGATGCGGGGCAGGACATTCATTTTTAATATTTGTATCAAGCCAAACCAAGAAAAGGGTTTGCCGTTCCATCTGGAAAAGTCATTCACAATTTCATTTTGAATGAGGGTGTACTTAGCCTCAATCATCTCTAAGGGTTTGCCAAGAGGTAAATACCTAAGTACTTAATTGTTTGGGGCTGGATCTTTAGAGGGCAATAAGATGCAACATTTTCCATTGCATTATGGGGGATGGTCACATTAAGGAGTTCAGATTTGGTAAGGTTAAGGTGAAAATTTGAGAACTTGCCATATATTTGGAATTTGTTAAGCAAAGCGGGGATGGATTTATCTATATCAGTCAGAGTCAGTAGTACATTGTAGGCATATAGAGCCGCTTTATATTCCGTGTTGTGCACTGTGATGCCCCGTATATGTTGGTTATATCTAGTTTTGTGTGCCAAGACTTCAATGGAAAGGGCGAATAGTAGAGGAGATAAGGGACGTCCCTGGCGTGTGCCATTACAAATTTGGAATGGGTCTGATAGGAGGTTATTAACCTTAACTCTAGCCGTGGGGCATGAGTATAGGGCAAAAATTTTCCAATAAATTTATCCCCTAAATTCATGGATGACAGAGCGGCCCTGAGGAACTCCCTGTCAAAAGCCTTTTCGGCATCAGTAGATATTATCTCTAACGGTATTTGATTATTTCGGGAATATGAAATCAATTGAGTTACTTTAAGAGTATTATCCCTAGCCTCCCTCCCTGGGATAAAACCCACTTGGTCCGTGTGAACTAATTGTTTTAGTAGAGGGTTTAGCCTATTAGCCAGCACTTTGGCATATATCTTCACATCTGAGTTCAAAAGGGAGATGGGTCGATAACTTTCTGGTTTAGTGAGGCTTCCCCAGTTTAGGGAGCACTGTGATATGAGCTTCCAGCATGCTTTGAGTGAAGCCTGTGTGACCTTGTAACGAGTTAAATAAATCAACAAGTTGAGGTGCAAGTATATGTAAGTATGTCTTGTAATATTTGTTACAATATCCGTCTGGCCCCGGGCTTTTGCCTACTGGTAGGTCCTTAATAGCTTCTGTTATTTCCTTAACTGTGAAAGGGTCGCCTAGTGCACTAGAGTCAGCGTCATCATGTCTGGGAAGGGCAGGAAGAGAGAGGTAACTTATCAGCTCCTGGTCGCTACCGCTGATTTCCAAAGGAGAGGCGTTGCATTGTTCCTTTTGTAAATTATAGAGAGTGGAGTAGTAGTTTTTAAATATTTCTGAAATTTGAAGACTGTCCTCACATGCTCGGCCTGATTTGTTTTGCAGAGAATGTACATACGCCTTTAGTTGCTTACGGCGAAGCGCCCTAGCTAAAAGAGGCCCCGCCTTATTGCTATGCTTATAGTAATATTGTTTTAGTGAAAAGGTGTTGTTCTCGTTGTAAATATTAATGTAAAGCTGTTCTTTTTTGTGTTAGCTGTTCAGTGAGAGGAATGTTAGTCGGGTCTTGTTTGTGAAGGTGCTCTGCTGCACTGACCTCATCTAATAGTAGTTGGTATTTCATTCTAAGTCTCTTCCGTAATCCTGCTTTGTGTTTGATAAAGTCACCCCTGATGACGCATTTGTGCATATAGTTGTGTGTGACAATTTGTCAGTAGAGTTTAATTGAAAGTATTCTGTCAGAGATTTCTCAATAGCAGTTTTAAATAGTGGGTCATTTAAAAGTGTATCTTCAAGTCGCCACTGGAATGGTATCGTTGGTGTCTCGGGCCACCCCAGGGTGCATAGCACCGGGACATGGTCCGACCAAGTTATAGGTAGGATTTCAACCAATTGCACATGTGATAGACTCAAGGGGTCGATCAAAAAGTAATCAAGCCACCTCTTTTAATTTATGAGGTGAAATTGGACTTATTGGAGAAACTCTGGAAGCTAAAACATTGATTTGGTTATTTGGGTAAAGTATAAGAAACTGTTAAGTATATATAATATTTAAATCAAAGGCATTCTAAGGAAATAGATTACAGATGGTAAATTTAAAAGAGCATAATTGGTATTTTAAGCTTATGTTCATAGTCCTGTGTAGTTCAACTAGTCATTATTGCTAAATAATTTATTTGCTAGACAGGGTTTTACACTCCAGATTTATAAGTCAGCCATTATAGTGAACTCTTTCAGAACTGTACATAAACTGGTTATTGTGATTAAATTCCTGGTAGTTATTAATTAAGCATAGTAAGTTCGTAATCCATATTGGGCACTGAACTAGAATTATTGGTTAATAACAGAAGATTCTAATATTTTATTGTGGTACTTTAATGCGATTATTGTGAATAAGGTAAATTGTAAAGGTATATTTTTATGATCTTATTATAACAGCATAAGTGGTATCATTTGATTCATAATCTGGTTTCTATAAATATAATTCAATGTGTTTATAACTTTAACTTATCGTAAAGAACTTAGGAATAAATATTGATTTTAATTGTTTTGTATGTGCATTTTAATTGGGGGTTTATTTAAAAGAATAATAATAAATAAATTGTATTATAACCCTGCCATATACTGACAAAGCATACCATAAAATGATTTAATTAATGTAAAAAATATGATGTCTTTTTACTTCGCAATAATTTTTAAGTTCATTTTTGATTGATATTTTTTAACATCAAGAAGTTCTTATGAAATATGTTTATTAACACTTGTGTCAGGAGTAGGAGATGAGACTTACTTGACAGATAGGAAACAACTCTAGAGTGTTTTTCATTTATTTGTGGAGAAAATGTGTGTCAAATGGTGACATAATTATATGGCAGCAGAACAGAAGAATGTACATCTCATATCTTGTGTTAATCCTCTGTAGCTGTAATTGTATTATTTATGCTAGGTGCATTGAAAGATCCAATTATAAATACTGATTTTGAAGTACTTTAGAAACGTAAACTGTTATTCCTTGCAATTAAAAAAATTGTTTCAGACTTGTAATCATTACAAACCATAAACAGTACCAATTTTCTGACCATATGCCTATAGTTCACCCCACAAAGATATCATTTTTAGGATCTAGTAACCGTTTTGGCTTTTATAGTATAATTTAGATGTCTGGCGTGAGTGTAGCTCCAGGGACAGAGATAAAAGTAATTATTGACTTTAAGGGACTTGAGACACATTTTTTTCTTTCATGATTCAGATAGAGTATGCTATTTTAAACAACTTTCCAAATTACTTCTATTATCTAATCATGTTATCATTTGTTGCAAATTATACCTGGGTAGGCTCAGGAACAGCAATGCACTACTGTGAGCTAGCTGCAGTTAGCTCCTAGAATTCTATTGCTTCTTCCTAAGCAAAGGATACCAAGAGAATTAAGCAAATTGCATAATAGGAGTAAATTGGAAAACTGTTTAAACTGATATCATCTATATAAATCATAAAATAAAGATTTTGGATTTCATGTCCATTTAATGTGTGATAGTAAACTTCAGCCTGATTTGCTTATAAAATGATATCTTTTAAGAAGAGTTATTAACTATGGGCTTTTCAACATAATAACAGCTCTTGGTTTAAAACTAAGGATTAAGTAATTTTACAATTTTCATATTTAAATGATAGTTAACCACAGACAGAGCATTTTTAAACATGAACTTTTGTTAAGGGAAGATCATTTTCATTTAATACTGATTAGTGCATACAATTTACTTGCATCTTACACAGAGCAAACAAGTGGGCTGGAGACTTAGTAAAACAGATTAAAGCTACAAGAATGTTTCATGTAATGTAGTGGATATACTGTGTGCCATTATTTGCATCCTTGCTCAAACTTACATACTTTACATACTGTATACAGTCACAATAAAGGGACATGAAACAAGTTGGGATAGAGACAAATTATAATAATATGTACTTTAATTACTTTACCTGCAAATTTATACTGCAGTGCCTCGCCATTAACCCTTTTTTTTAATTTCTGAATTTTAAAGCTCTAACTCCCCCCTAGGCAGCTTAGCTATGTAATTAATTTTGTTTGTTTTTTAAATTATTTTAAAATACTTGCCAGAAATTTTTAAACAGTTTTTTTATGCAAACTATTTTTAATTAATTAGCCCTTTTAGGATATGCACAGATCTCAACCTATTTTATGTCCCTTTAAAGGGAGAGTTCACCCAAAAACTTTCTCCCCTTTAAATTATTCCCAATGATCCTTTTTACATGCTAGAGTGTATTAAATTGGTTGCAAGTAGCTCCTTTACTCATATTTCAACATTTGAAATAGCTGATTTAGCTTGTGGTTTCCCAACCTATACTGAAAGTTTTGATACTGGCGTATATGCTATTGACAAGCCTTAGTAAACACAGCCAGCAGAAGAGATTAGACTCCCAGTGGGATGCAGGATAGTTAAGTAATAAAATTATAATTTTCCATTGTTCTCTCTATGTATTGAGCTTTGGTGTTCCAGACAAATATAAGATAAGGAAGCAAGTGTGTGTACATAAAAGTAATAACATAATGAGATCTGATATTACCTGAAGCTCAACCCATTGTAATAGGCTGTGGTTCAAAGCACAAAACCAGCTACTTCATATACACAAATAAACCCGAAAATGCAATTTCTCATAAATTTTATACTCTGCAGTTGGTATAACAAGTCATTTAAAATACATTAATGGAAAAACATTTTTACAGTGTACTGTCCCTTTAAGGATACCATCTGCATTGCAATTCCTAAAGAAATTTCATTTTAGCAACAAAATTGGCTAGGTATGTTCATAATTATATATTATTTTGCACTTCGTAGAGTACAGACTTATTTTAATATTCTATTTTATATTTTTGTGAATAAAAGCAATATTTTTAGATGAATATATATATTTGGAGATAATAACTAAGAGATCATTTTGATTTTTGAAAAAATAGTTGTTTCTGTGCTTAAAAAAAAATCATTTTGAAACTTGTGAGTCATGTGGCTGTCCACCAATAAAACTGAGGGAGTGTCCTATTTAAGTAGTGAGCAATCAAACTTTAATCAACCAATCACTTAAAATCAATAAATTACTTTGCTGCTTTATGGACAAACATTTCAGTCACCTGAGTGGAAAGGGCAAATTTTCAAGGGACACTAAACTTAAAGGGACAGTCAACTCAATTTTTTGTTTATTGTTTAAAAAGATAGATAATCCCTTTATTACCAATTCCCCAGTTTTGCACAGAAAACATGGCTATATTAATACACTTTTAAACCTCTGTGATTACCTTGTTTCTAAGCATCTGCTGACAGCCCCCTGATCACATGACTTTTTATGTATTATCTATTGACTAGCATTTAAGCCAATTAGTGCTGTGTTGTACACAACCCACGTGCATGAGCACAATGTTATCTATATGGCTCACATGAACTAGCACCCCCCTGTTGTAAAAAGCTAATAAAAAAGCATGTGATCAGGGGGCTGTCTTTAGTGGCTTAGAAACAGACAGAAATTTAAAGGTTTAAAAGTTATAAAGTATATTAATATAACCATGTTGGTTGTGCAAAGCTGAGGAATGGGTAGTAAAGGCATAATCTATCTTTTTAAACAAATAACATTTTTTGTAAAGAAATAAGGGAAATCCAAGGTTGTCCAGCTTCAGTAGAATGTAAAAACAATAATTTTATTCACAATATGAAAAGCAGGCAAAATGCAACGTGGCAGCATCTGACTCCACACAGGGAGTGTTAAGCCATAGTAAGCATGGTCTGACCAGTTTCGGTCCTGGTGACCTTAATAATTGTTTGTGTTGACTGTCACTTTAAAAAATTAAATTAAAGTTAAGGAAGTAATCTGTTTGAAAAGATGTTTACATGGATTGACAAAGTAGAAGTTCAAGTTCAAATTTTTTTTAATCCCTTGGAAAAACAAGTTTTCAAAATGATTTCTAATGAGTTTGTGCCACATTAAAGGGATATAAAAGGGCAAAAAAGAAAATGCTCAATGTTAGGAACATTGTATTATTACACTATTGCTTGTAAATAACTGTGAGTTTAACCCCTGCAAACTCAGACCTTTAATACTATGCTATCCACCAGAAAACACCTTTTGATTCCTTTTTTTTGTACCATTTTGACCACTATAGTATGGCACATCTAGAGGTTTTTTTTCAGGTTTTTTTCCAGTTTGCAATTTTACAAAGATAATCATTTCCTTGTTTCATTAAAATGTTAACATAGCACAAATAAAATAGAAACTTTGTTGTTGTTTTTTCATGATTGATCAACAAAGATCCCAGCAGAAACAATTGCTACACATTAAACAAATCTGAATATAGAAAATCCAGATGTTCCAGAATTATTACTGACACACATCAGGCAGACTGACGACAATGGATTGAAAAAAAAGATTATATGAACACCAAAATCAGTCAAGTTTAGAAATATGACTGTAATCTGCAAATATTAAAATATTGTAATATTCCCATATAACAGGTACATTTACAATACTAGTGATAATAACATGAAGTGAATCATATATTTTTTATATCTGAACGAAAGAAAAGTGATTAGGCAAAAAGATAAAACAGTATTTTTATTTTGTGCACTTTAATGTTAATTTTATCTTTTTCATCATGTTTTAATGGAGAGGTTAGGGATAGTAAGTAGCATACATATAGACACAATTATATCCAAATATCTTAAAAATATTACAGCACACATATGTCTTATAAATTGAGGTTGCCTTGAGGGAATGAACAAAGCATTTAAGAAGTTAAGGATTTATCAAACATTTATTCAAAACCTGCATTACACCAATAATACTGCTATTGTTTTTAGTGTGAAAATGCAGGTGCAAAATTATTTTTAGCACTGCAGTCTGCTACAAGGTTGAAGAACAACTTTGATATATTTCCCTATGGCACTCTGCTCTGGCTGTTCATAGATTTGGATGGTAAAATGTATTGTCATTTTGTTCTTTAGCCTGCTGGATGCAATGATGCATAATGCAATTTAAATCTTTATCTAATGCACTCACACTTTACTCATGAGACTGAAGTGTTCTCCAAATCAAATAATACTTTAGCTTTGTTCTCCCCAGGGTGGTAAAGATAGTATAAAGCTGGTTAAATTAAATTAGCACAAAATGTATCAAAATATATCAATATATATATATATATATATATATATATATATAGGAACAGACGTTTGC
Organism: Bombina bombina; assembly: GCF_027579735.1. Classification (NCBI taxonomy): domain Eukaryota; kingdom Metazoa; phylum Chordata; class Amphibia; order Anura; family Bombinatoridae; genus Bombina; species Bombina bombina. Next base: position 667,315,904 of record NC_069503.1, on the reverse strand, counting down.
ACTCACAGGTCTTTTTTTCAAAATTTTAATGTGGAACGTTTTCGGGGTATTATAACCCCATCATCATAATACCCCGAAAACGTTCCACATTAAAATTTTGAAAAAAGACCTGTGAGTGCAAACGTCTGTTCCTGTATTTTGCCATATCTTTGCACCTAGGCTGTTGGCATTTGGTGGGTTAAGCTGGAAGTTGTATATTATATATATATATATATATATATATATATATATATATATATGTGTGTGTGTGTGTTTGTGTATACACATATATACACTATCAATATGTATTTGAGCTGAAAATTATATAGTAAGGAATAAATGCTCCAAAAATGCAATAATAAGGTCTCACTACCTACAAAGGGTCAGATTACAAGTGGAGTGCAATTTATTACTTTCATATAAGTGATATTAGCGCTCCACTTTGTAATACCAGTGCACAATAATGTGCGCTGGTATTACAAGTTAATCGCAATGTGAACGTGACCTCACGTTCACATTGCTTGGAAGCATTGCACTCAGGAGAGAGTGCTTCCATAGGCTCCTAAGGGAGCCTAGTTCTGCTGTCGACGTCACAGACGGCATCAGAAATTCAGCACCAGCGAAGGGGGTAAGTTGCATAGTGATGGCAGCAATAAAATATATTTGTATATGCTTATGTACATATATATTTATGTGTTTATATGTGTATATACACACATTAACATATACAGTTCCCATTCGCTACAATGTAAAGGCACTTTTCAGTGCCATTTTTTTTTCTAACACCCCACTCCCACCAACTGTAACCCCAAAATAATGCCTAGTGCAGTAATTTTATTTAAAAATAAAGATACTGCCATCTTTATTTTTCAATAAGCTACACTGGACAGTAGTTTAGGGGCATTTGGGCTGATTTATAAAATTAACCAGAGATCTGATCTGGTTAATTTTATAAGCGCTAATTGCTACCGCGAGCTTGCGGTAGCAATAACCAGCCACTTGTAATGGCTGATTAATTATTGCACTCCTGCAAACAAAAAAACTGCATCAACAAATCCATAAAAAATGCAATAACACTTATGTTGAATTTCTTACTTTGAATTTCAAATGAACAGTAGTTTTATTTCTACCAAATGTCATAATTTCCTTAAAAGGGACAGTCTTCTTGATTGTTTTATTGAGTAAAAGTATAGTTAGCGCTTTCACTACGCATGCCTCAGCTTTGCTCAACCAATATTATTATATTAATATACTTTATAACCTCTAAGATTGCCTGTTTCTAAGCCCCCGCAGGTCACCCCAATTTCGATGTTTTGTTTTGTTTTTGTCTAGCTTTTTACAATCTTTCACTACAGCCAGACAGTACTAGTTCATGTTTGCCATATAGATAACTTTGCACTCACTACTGTGAAGAATGATAATGGGTTCACAAGAACTAGCGCTAATTGGCTAACATGCAATATTGAAAAAAGCTTAAAAACGCACTGAGATGAGGGGCAGTGTGTAGGGGCTTAGATACAGGCAATCATAGAGGTAAAAAATTAATATACCAGTGTTGGTTATGCAAAACTGGGGAATGGGTAATAAAGGGATTATCTATCTTTTTAATGGCAGCGATTAGCCAATCACAGACTCATATACTGTAGTATATACTGTGAACTCTTGCAAATGCATAGTAGAAGCTGATGCCTCAGTAAGTGTACAACCAAGAAAAATTGTGCAAATCTGATAAAAGCATATAATTAGAATTTTATTTAAATTACATGCTTTATCACAGTATAAGTTTAATTTTGACTTTCGTGTCCATTTAAAGGGAAATGAAACCCAGATTTTTCTTTTCTTTCATAATTTAGAAAGAACATGCAATTTTAAACAACTTTCCAATTTACTTCTATTATCTAATTTGCTTTATTCCCTTGATATCCTTTGTTGAAAAGCATATCTATATAGGATCAGTAGCTGCTGATTGGTGGCTGCACATAGATGCCTCGTGTGAATGGCTCACCTATGTGCATAGCTAATTCTTCAACAAAGGATATCTAAAGAATGACGCAAATGAGGTTATAGAAGTAAATTGGAATGTTGTTTAAAATTGTATTCTCTATCTTAATTATTAAAAAAAAACATTTTGACTTTCATGTCCCTTTAAACTATTGTGGTAAATACATTCCTATTTAAAGTGAGTGCACTTTTAAAGAGTTAGTCTTAAAAGTTTGTGTGGGTGATAGTTAGTTTTATCTCAGAATCTTTGTAAGACATCTGATAAGCTTGCTGGGGCTGAAAGCTTGCAGCTTATAAATCATTTGTAACTCACAACCTGCAACCCTTGTAATATTCACTAAGGCATTTTGAGCAGATCTCATGGGTAGTAATGGTGCTTGCTTGACAAAAGCATCTCAAATAGACCAAATAACTCTAAGCACAGCTAAAACTATCTAAACAAAGCACATACTGTACTATTAAAAATACAAAGCTGTTAGTGCAATTTAGCTTGCAGTCACATTGTATGAATTATTGTGATTTTTATTTTTGTATCCTCACAAGTTTAACATTTTGAGACAAATCTGTATGTTCTGGTAATACAAAGGACATAGAAAGCAATATTCACTCCAGTTTTATCACCTCCTATGTTAATCTATGCAGGCGATTGGCAAATATTCAATTATCTCTTCATTCTTTAGTGTATATGCTGCCTAGAATATTATTGGAACAGGGGAAGCTAGAGAGGCTTAAAGGGACAGTCTAGGCCAAAATAAACTTTCATGATTCAGATAGAGCATGTAATTTTAAACAATTTTCCAATTTACTTTTATCACCAATTTTGCTTTGTTCTCTTGGTATTCTTAGTTTAAAGCTTAACCTAGGAGGTTCATATGCTAATTTCTTAGACCTTGAAGCCCACCTCTTTCCGATTGCATTTTAACAGTTTTTCACCACAAGAGGGTGTTAGTTCACGTATTTCATATAGATAACACTGTGCTCGTGCACGAGAAGTTATCTGGGAGCAGGCACTGATTGGCTAGACTGCAAATCTGTCAAAAGAACTGAAAAAAACAGAATTTATGCTTACCTGATAAATTTCTTTCTCCAACGGTGTGTCCGGTCCACGGCGTCATCCTTACTTGTGGGAATATTCTCTTCCGCAACAGGAAATGGCAAAGAGCACAGCAAAAGCTGCCCATATAGCCCCTCCTCAGGCTCCGCCCCCCAGCCATTCGACCGACGGTTAGGAGAAAAAAAGGAGAAACTATAGGGTGCCGTGGTGACTGTAGTGTATAGAGAAAGAAATTTTTCAAACCTGATTAAAAAACCAGGGCGGGCCGTGGACCGGACACACCGTTGGAGAAAGAAATTTATCAGGTAAGCATAAATTCTGTTTTCTCCAACATTGGTGTGTCCGGTCCACGGCGTCATCCTTACTTGTGGGAACCAATACCAAAGCTTTAGGAGACGGATGAAGGGAGGGAGCAAATCAGGTTACCTAAACAGAAGGCACCACGGCTTGCAAAATCTTTCTCCCAAAAATAGCCTCCGAAGAAGCATAAGTATCAAATTTGTAAAATTTGGCTAAAGTGTGCAGAGAAGACCAAGTCGCTGCCTTACATATCTGATCAACAGAAGCCTCGTTCTTGAAGGCCCATGTGGAAGCCACAGCCCTAGTGGAGTGAGCTGTGATTAGTTCAGGAGGCTGCCGTCCGGCAGTCTCATAAGCCAATCGGATAATGCTTTTCAGCCAGAAAGAAAGAGAGGTAGCAGTAGCTTTTTGTCCTCTCCTCTTACCAGAGTAAACGACAAACAAAGATGAGGTTTGTCTAAAATCCTTTGTTGCTTCTAAATAGAACTTTAAAGCACGGACTACATCTAAATTGTGTAACAAACGTTCCTTCTTTGAAACTGGATTCGGACACAGAGAAGAGACAACTATTTCCTGGTTAATATTCTTGTTGGAAACAACTTTTGGAAGAAAACCAGGCTTGGTACGCAAAACGACCTTATCTGAATGGAACACCAGATAGGGTGGATCACACTGCAAAGCAGATAATTCAGAAACTCTTCTAGCAGAAGAAATAGCAACCAAAAACAGAACTTTCCAAGATAGTAACTTGATATCTATGGAATGTAAAGGTTCAAACGGAACCCCTTGAAGAACTGAAATAACTAAATTTAGACTCCAAGGAGGAGTCATGGGTCTGTAAACAGGCTTGATTCTGACCAAAGCCTGTACAAAAGCTTGTACATCTGGCACAGCTACCAGGCGTTTGTGTAACAAAACAGATAAAGCAGAAATCTGTCCTTTTAGAGAACTCGCTGACAACCCTTTATCCAAACCCTCTTGGAGAAAGGAAAGAATCTTAGGAATTTTAATCTTACTCCAGGAGAATCCCTTGGATTCACACCAACAGATATATTTTTTCCATATTTTATGGTAAATCTTTCTAGTCACAGGTTTTCTGGCTTGGACCAGAGTATCTATCACTGAATTTGAAAACCCACGCTTGGATAAAATCAAGCGTTCAATCTCCAAGCAGTCAGCTGCAGAGAAACTAGATTTGGATGTTCGAATGGACCTTGTACTAGAAGATCCTGTCTCAAAGGTAGCTTCCATGGTGGAGCCGGTGACATATTCACCAGGTCTGCATACAAAGTCCTGCGTGGCCACGCAGGAGCTATCAGAATCACCGAGGCCTTCTCCTGTTTGATCCTGGCTACGAGCCTGGGAAGGAGAGGAAACGGTGGAAACACATAAGCTAGGTTGAACGACCAAGACGCCACTAATGCATCCACTAGAGTCGCCTTGGGATCCCTGGATCTGGACCCGTAGCAAGGAACCTTGAAGTTCTGACGAGACGCCATCAGATCCATGTCTGGAATGCCCCATAATTGAGTTAACTGGGCAAAGACCTCCGGGTGGAGTTCCCACTCCCCCGGATGGAAAGTCTGACGACTCAAATAATCCGCCTCCCCGTTGTCTACTCCTGCGATGTGAATTGCAGATAGGTGGCAGGAGTGATCCTCCGCCCATTTGATGATCTTGGATACCTCTCTCATCGCCAAGGAACTCTTTGTTCCTCCCTGATGGTTGATGTAAGCTACAGTCGTCATGTTGTCCGACTGGAATCTTATGAATCCGGCCTTCGCTAATTGAGGCCAATCCCGGAGCGCATTGAATATCGCTCTCAGTTTCAGGATGTTTATCGGGAGAAGGGACTCTTCCCGAGACCATAGACCCTGAGCTTTCAGGGAGTCCCAGACCGCGCCCCAGCCTAATAGACTGGCGTCGGACGTGACAATGACCCACTCTGGTCTGCGGAAACTCATTCCCTGAGACAGGTGATCCTGAGTCCACCACCCACGGAGTGAGTCTCTGGTTACCTGGTCTACTTGAATCTGGGGAGACAAGTCTGCATAGTCCCCATTCCACTGATTGAGCATGCACAGTTGTAATGGTCTTAGATGAATTCGAGCAAAAGGAACTATGTCCATTGCTGCAACCATCAATCCTACTACTTCCATGCACTGAAGAACTTGACAAGCGTTTAGAAGCTTTGACTTTCTGACCTCTGTCAGGAAGATCTTCATTTCTAAAGAATCTATTATTGTTCCCAAAAAGGGAACTCTTGTTGACGGAGACAGGGAACTCTTTTCTACGTTCACCTTCCACCCGTGAGATCTGAGAAAGGCTAGAACAATGTCTGTATGAGCCTTTGCCTTGGAAAGAAACAACGCTTGAATTAGAATGTTGTCTAGATAAGGTGCCACTGCAATGCCCCTCGGTCTTAAAACCGCTAGAAGGGACCCTAGCACCTTTGTGAAAATTCTGGGAGCAGTGGCTAAACCGAACGGAAGAGCCACGAACTGTTAATGTTTGTCCAGAAAGGCGAACCTTAGGAACTGATGATGATCTTTGTGGATAGGAATATGTAGGTACGCATCCTTTAAATCCACGGTAGTCATATATTGACCCTCCTGGATTGTAAGTAAAATTGTTCGAATGGTTTCCATTTTGAACGATGGAACTCTGAGGAATTTGTTTAGAATTTTTAAATCCAGAATTGGTCTGAAAGTTCCCTCTTTTTTGGGAACTACAAACAGGTTTGAGTAAAACCCCTGACCTTGTTCCAGTGTTGGAACTGGGTGTATCACTCCCATCCTTAACAGGTCTCCTACACAATGTAAGAATGCCTGTCTCTTTATCTGGTCTGAAGATAAGCGAGACATGTGGAACCTTCCCCTTGGAGGAAGTTCCTTGAATTCTAGAAGATAACCCTGAGAGACTATTTCTAGTGCCCAGGGATCCGGAACATCTCTTGCCCAAGCCTGAGCAAAGACAGAGAGTCTGCCCCCTACTAGATCCGGTCCCGGATCGGGGGCTACCCCTTCATGCTGTCTTGGTAGCAGCAGCAGGCTTCTTGGCCTGTTTACCCTTGTTCCAGCCTTGCATTGGTTTCCAAGCTGGCTTAGCCTGGGAAGTGTTACCCTCTTGTCTAGAGGCTGCAGATTTAGGAGACGGTCCGTTCCTGAAGTTACGAAAGGAACGAAAATTGGACTTATTCTTAGCCTTAAAAGGCTTATCCTGTGGGAGGGCATGGCCCTTTCCCCCAGTGATGTCTGAAATAATCTCCTTCAATTCTGGCCCAAAAAGGGTCTTACCTTTGAAAGGAATATTAAGCAATTTTGTCTTGGAAGATACATCGGCCGACCAAGACTTTAGCCAGAGCGCTCTGCGCTCCACAATTGCAAACCCTGAATTTTTCGTCGCTAACCTTGCCAATTGCAAAGCGGCATCTAAAATAAAGGAATTAGCTAACTTAAGTGCGTGAATTCTGTCCATGACTTCCTCATATGGAGTCTCCTTATTGAGCGACTTTTCTAGTTCATCGAACCAAAAACACGCCTCCGTAGTGACAGGAATAATGCACGAAATTGGTTGGAGGAGGAAACCTTGCTGAACAAAAATCTTTTTAAGCAAACCCTCCAATTTTTTATCCATAGGATCTTTGAAAGCACAATTGTCCTCAATGGGAATAGTCGTGCGTTTGGCTAGCGTAGAAACTGCCCCCTCAACCTTAGGGACTGTTTGCCATGCGTCCTTCCTTGGGTCGACCATGGGGAACATTTTCTTAAATATAGGAGGTGGGACAAAAGGTATGCCTGGTTTCTCCCACTCCTTAGTCACTATGTCCGCCACCCTTTTAGGTATCGGAAAGGCATCAGGGTGCACCGGGACCTCTAGGAATTTGTCCATTTTGCACAATTTTTCTGGAATGACCAAAGAGTCACAATCATCCAGCGTAGTTAGTACCTCCTTAAGTAAGGCGCGGAGATGCTCTAACTTAAATTTAAACGTCACAACATCAGGTTCTGCCTGTTGAGAAATTCTTCCTGAATCAGAAATTTCTCCCTCCGACAAACCCTCCCTCACTGCCAATTCTGACTGGTGTGAGGGTATGACAGATAAATTATCGTCAGCGCACTCTTGCTCTACTGTATTTAAAACTGAGCAATCACGCTTTCTTTGAAATGCTGGCATTTTGGATAAAATATTAGCTATAGAATTATCCATTACTGCCGTTAATTGTTGCATAGTAACAAGCATTGGCGCGCTAGATGTACTAGGAATCGCCTGCGCGGGCATAACTGGTATTGACACAGAAGGAGAGGATGATGAACTATCCCCACTACCTTCATTTGAGGAATCATCTTGGGCAACCTTATTAAATGTGACAGTGCTGTCCTTACTTTGTCTGGACGCCATGGCACAATTATCACATACATTTGAAGGGGGGGCCACCTTGGCCTCCATACATACAGAACATGATCTATCTGAAGGTACAGACATGTTAAACAGGCTTATACAGGCTATTAATGCAATAAAACCGTTTTTAAACAAAACCGTTACTGTCTCTTTAAATGTTAAACAGAGCACACTTTATTTCTGGATATGTGAAAAACTATGAAGGAAATATCCGATCTTTACCAAATTTGCACCCTAGTGTCTTAATGCCTTAAAGGGACACTGTACCCAAAAAAATTATTTTGTGATTCAGATAGAGCATGCACTTTTAAGCAACTTTCTAATTTACTCCTATTATCAATATTCTTCATTCTCTTGCTATCTTTTTATGAAAAAGAAGGCATCTAAGCTTTTTTCTTGGTTCAGCACTCTGGACAGCAGTTTTTGATTGGTGGATGAATTTATCCACCAATCAGCAAGGACAACCTAGGTTGTTCACCAAAAATGGGCCGGCATCTAAACTAATATTCTTGCATTTCAAATAAAGATACCAAGAGAATAAAGAAGCTTTGACAATAGGAGTAAATTAGAAAGTTGCTTAAAATTGCATGCTCTATCTGAATCATGAAATAATTTTTTGGGTACAGTGTCCCTTTAAAAGTATTGCACCCCAATTTTCAAGTTTGTAACCCCTTAAATGAGGAAACCGGAGCTGTTTTATCAATTAGCAACTTTAAACCCACTACAGTCCCAGCCACAGCATTTGCTGCGGCTTCACCTGTCCTTAGGGGTTATTCGTCACAAAAATAAGCCTACCAGGAACGTTTTTAATGGCCACCAGACCCTCTCACATGAAGCTGCATGCACTGCATCCAAAAGAAACTGCGCAATTATGGCGCGAAAATTAGGCTCTGCCTACTAGAGGGAAGGGCCCTTCCTGACTGGGAAGGTGTCTAAACGACTGCCTGGCGCCTAAAAACGTTACCCAATTATTCTCAGGTTTTAAAAACACTTCAAACCACATATAAATATCGAATAAAGCAATCGATTTAACCCACAAGAGTGTCAACCAGTATATAGCCCATTAATAAGCCTTCATTCTGTTATGAGTCTAAGAAAATGGCTTACCGATCCCAAAAAGGGAAAATGACAGTCTTCTAGCATTACTCAGTCTTGTTAGAAAATGGACTAGTCATACCTTGAGCAGAAAAGTCTGCAAACTGTTCCCCCCAACTGAAGTTCTCTGGGCTCAACAGTCCTGCGTGGGAACAGCAATTGATTTTAGTTACTGCTGCTAAAATCATACTCCTCTTTTAAACAGAACTCTTCATCCTTTTCTGTTTTAGAGTAAATAGTACAAACCGGCACTATTTTAAAATAACAAACTCTTGATAGAAGAATAAAAAACTACAACTAACACCACATACTCTTCACCATCTCCGTGGAGATGCTACTTGTTCAGAGCGGCAAAGAGAATGACTGGGGGGCGGAGCCTGAGGAGGGGCTATATGGGCAGCTTTTGCTGTGCTCTTTGCCATTTCCTGTTGGGGAAGAGAATATTCCCACAAGTAAGGATGACGCCGTGGACCGTACACACCAATGTTGGAGAAAGGGGCAATTTGCAGAGGCTTAGATACAAGATATTCACAGAGGTTTAAAGTATATTATTATAACTGTGTTGGTTATGCAAAACTGGGAAATGGGTAATAAAGGGATTATCTATCTATCTTTTAAAACAATAAAAATTCTGGTGTAGAATGTCCCTTTAAGGGACTGGAAGTGTCTTTTAATGAATTTTGCCCTAATAATTCCCAAAGAACTGGGAAGATTTTTCAAGCTTGCCCAAGAAATGCCATGATTTAGACCATCCACCAACACAGCCAGACTCTTTATATACAGAACACAACATTAAATGAAACATTTAGATTTTACAATCATATGCCTGAGATCTGGACAATACAAAATCAGATCAGATATAAGTGAGATTACTCAACCTATATGTCACATACAGCATCAAATGCTGCATTCTTTATCTATGAATGATGTGATTGAACATCAAGCAGAAAGATTGACAGTTTTGCTCCAAATAAAGTTGCAATCAAAAGCTGGAAAGTATTATTCAGCAACGGTTATACAAACAAGTATAATAGTAAAGCCCAATAGATCTGATGCCATTCATGCACACATACATTTCCTCAGAAATCCCAATGTGAATCCCCTTGTACTTTTATGTCACAAACCTAGAGAGTTTTTATTATTCTAGCCAACTGATAACAACTCCATCCTTGAAATCAAGAGGGCAAAGAAAACATTTACTGCATAGTTAGACAGGTTTGTGTTAATCAGATAGAATGTTTTTAAAGGGACACTCAGGTCAAATTAAAATTTCATGATTCAGATACAGCATGTCATTTTAAACAACTTTCCAATTTACTTCCATTAAAAAAAAAATGTGCACAGTCTTGTATAATTACACTTTTTGAGTCACTAGCTCCTACTGAGCATGTGCAAAAATTCACAGACTATACATATATGCATTTGTGATTGGCTGCTTGCTATCACATGGTACAGGGGGAGTGGAAATATACAAAACTTTTAAATTTCTTAGAAAAAAATCTACTACTCATTTGAAATTCAGAGTAAATGCTATTGTATTGTCTTGTTATCTTGCATTTGTTGATTATGCAAATCTACTGCGTTTACTGGTCCTTTAATATGCAAAGAGACGGCTCTACCATTAGGCCAAATAGGCGATCGCCTAAGGCCTCACTCATGATGGGGCCTCACACAGGGGCAAAGGAAAACATGCCCTTTTTTTCTCAGATCATACAGGTGTTGTGGCATAGTATCCCAGCCCATTGGCTTCCTCCAAGCAATGTCATGTAGTCAAATATTAATTGGCGTAAGCAGGAGGTGGAACAGAAATGTCCAGGCACATTATAATCTAGGGATCCCTGCTGCAATAAGCGTCCAGTGTTTAATGAATGCTTAGTGCTGAAGTGTGTGGTGAAGGAACAGCAGACATCAGAGGAGCATTATGGGCCCCCACTTCAGCTTGCACGTACAGTGTTAGCCCTTCCCCTGCATAGGCAGCTTATTATTGACAGCCACACTGTATTTTAACCCCCTAGATACCAGAAAACACTTTGGGGCCCATTTATCAAAGGGCTTGCGAACCTGATCGGACACTGTGGATCAGGTCCGCAAGACCTCGCTAAATGCGGAGAGCAATACGCTCTCCGCATTTAACATTGCACCAGCAGCTCACAAGAGCTGCTGGTGCAACGCCGCCCCCTGCTGACTCGTGGCCAATCGGCCGCCAGCAGGGAGCTGTCAATCAACCCGATCGTATTCGATCGGGTTGATTTCCGGCGATTCCTGTCCGCCTGCTCAGAGCAGGCGGACAGGGTTATGGAGCAGCGGTCTTTAGACTGCTGCTTCATAAGTTGTGTTTCTGGTGAGTCTGAAGACTCGCCAGAAACACGGCCCTTCAAGCTCCGTAAGGAGCTTGATAAATGGGCCTGTTTGAAGCAATTGCATCTGCTGCTTGTGATGGCTGGCAAATACAAGAAGTGTGTGTGTATGTGTGTGTATGTGTATATATAAATATTTATATATATATATATCTCAGATTATAGAAATTTATAGATATAGTTGCATTGAATTGCTCTTTTAAACGACATTGCTTTATGACTTTTACTGTATTTTTATATACATTTTTAAAAAGGACAAATATATTCCACTTTTAGGAGCCAGTAAGAATATTGAGCCAGCTACAAACTTCTTATTACCAAGATAACAGTGTTTTTTTATATAGATGTATGTAGAATAATGCAAAAAGTTATTAGCAAGGGGTGCAATTGCAGACTTGTATTTGTGGATCCTTGCATGAAAAATATTCTGAGAGATATGAAACCCAAAATTTGTCTTTCGTGATTCAGATAGAGCACACAATTTTAAACAACTTTCTAATTTACTTCTATTGTCTAGTTTGCTTTGTTCTGTTGGCATCCTTTGTAGAAAAGCATACCTAGGTATGCTCAGGAGCAGCAATGCACTACTGGGAGTTAGCTGCTGATTGGTGGGCGTACATATACAACAATAACGAAGACAGCCACCAGGTTGTAGGCAGGTAGAAATCCAATTTAATAGTGTAAGATAGGTACAAAAACGTGGATTAAACCCAAACGTGCAACAAAATTTCCTCTTACGCATTTCGTGTGTAAAAACACGCTTCGTCAGAGAGGTATGTGTGTGTTGACAGGTGAAGAATATATAGTGATAACAATTAGTGTTGTTAACCCTTGTGTGACGTGTTTAAAGTAGCTATTACGTTACTGTGTATATCTGTCAACTCCTATTGTGGAAATATTGGCTGTATAACCTTACTATGTGAGTGAATTAATACATAGTGTGATAACATTTGGAAAAAATTTTTTTTAAAAAAAATAACAATGTGTAAATAATATTAAATCCTTATTGTGACTGAAAAATATATACATGTATAATGCTACATTTTAGTTAATATATAATATGAAATGACACAAAATTACACTAAACAAAACATTATATTTAAAGAAATAATTCTCTAAATAACATAATTATCAGTTGTGCTTAATAAATATAAATGATATAGTCTTAGGAAATCTGAAAATGTTTTTGATAATAAAACACACACTGTTGTTGAGTTATATTTTTATAATTTTTGTATATATATATATATATATATATATATATATGTAAAGTAAGAAGTGCAGCAGTATTTTAGGTTGTAACCTCATACTAAACTATTTTCTATGAATAAGATAGAAAGTTATTTTGCTGTTTTTTATTCATATGTATCTTTTAATATTATGTATAGGTTTAAAATGAACATAAATGTAGTATGTATAATATAATATAAACTCAGTATTTACAACTGAAAACTTTACTTAAATCGCAATAAACTGCTGCACCTCAAGCTAACTCAACCTTTTGATTTTTTTATTTGTATTCACACGTTGGAACAACCTTTGTAGGCTGTTTGGTCATATTAAAAAATTGATTATATGTTCTTAAACCATCTAACTACTTTCCCTTTAGTTAAGAGTTTTATTTAAAACATGTGTCAATTTGTTGGATGGTTTAATTGGAGATGTTGTGTTGTTGAACAATGATGCTAGTATATAATTTAATGTATAACTAGTAAGTATAATGTATAATGAACACAGCTCTGTACTACACAACATATTTTATTACTAATTATTAATTACCGTGTATGTAGTTGGGTCTTGTGTTAATTTTATTCAGTATATAAATCTACATCCCATAGAGAATTTAAACCTTTGGGTTTGCGTGTATCTAATGTGAATATCCAAAACACGTCTTTTCTGTTCAGACCCTTCAGTCTGTCTCCTCCCTTCAGATTTTTGGGGACTTGATCAATTATTTTGACTGAAAAATGTGTCAATGGATTATCATGTGTCAAGAAATGTCTTGCAACAGGAGTTTTTGGTGGATCTTGATCCATAAACAATAAATGTTCTCTAATACGATCCTTTGTCATACGTGTAGAATCCAACATAATTTACATGTTATAAGATATACTACAAAGGTAGAATTGCAATTTAAATGATAATTTATATTAAAAGCTTTTTGATTGACAGTTGAAGTAAAGGTGTTACTAACTTCAATATGAGTACAAGTTTTACATGGTTTATTACCACATCTAAAGCAGCCATTACTTGAAGTTAACCCGTTTTTCATATGTTTGTCTGATTTGGAGAAATCTCTAGTAAGTCTATACTGCAAAGTGGTGCTTTTTTTTGGAACAAATTTTAATTTATTCTTCAACATCTTATGTAATTTTTTGTCACCCCATAAAATGCCTAAATTTTGTTTTATAATCCTACAAATGCTATTATATTTGTTGCTATAGGCTGTGGATAATACTACTTTATCAGTGTTAGCTTGTCTTTGAGTACTATCTATTACATGTAAAAATTTATCTTGATTTACTTCATTTTTTATCTTGTTTAGATGGCTCTTATTGTATCCCCTATCTATTAGGCATTTCTCTAAATCATTAGCATGTTTATGATACAATTCTTGATTGCTACAATTCCTTTTGGTCCTTATAGATTGGCCTTTGGGTATAGCTTTTTTAATGTGACTTGGATGACAAGATTCAGCCCTTAAGATATTGTTGCCTGATGTGGGTTTACGATATAATTCTGTCGTGATAATTCCTGTCTCCAAATCACTATTCAACATTAGATCTAAAAATGGGATATTATTTTTAGAATGTTCAAACGTGAAGTGTAAATATACCTCATTCTTGTTTAAATATTCAATAAAAAAATTAATTGATTGTCATTTCCTTGCCATATTATGACAATGTCATCAATAAACCTTCCATAATATACGATTTCCTGATTGAAAGGGTTATTATCACAAAAGAATTTAGTACATTCAAACCATATCATGAGGGGGCAAATTTTGCCCCCTTGGCCGTACCTCTTTTTTGTAAATAATAATTACCCTCAAACAGAAAAAAGTTATGGGTCAGAAAATACTCTGTAATCTTAATTAGGAAATTGATTAAATCTCTGTTGTAATTAGTATATTTTAACACTACCTGAAGCAGAGCCTCCAATCAATATTTATGGGATATGCTAGAATATAAAGAAGAGACATCAATAGTTGCCCATATATAATTTGGCTTCCATTTAGTTTTAGTGATATTTTGTTTACAATCATATGAGTCTCTAATGTAGCCTGGGCTCTGAGTCACTATTGGTTGTAAATAAAAATCTAACCATTGTCCTAATTTTTCGCCCAGAGTTCCTATGGTGGACACTATGGGTCAACCTGGTGGATTAGATAAATCCTTGTGAATGTTAGAAATGATTCTAAAAACTGATATTTTAGGTTGATCTACTTTTACAAAATCAAATGTAACCTGATCAATTAGTTCCATATATACTGCTTCATTTAGAATATTGTATAATTCATTTTTGAATTTATTTGTAGGGTTAAATGTAAGTTTTGTATATTGAGATGTATCATTTAACTGTTTATTTGCTTCTGATACATATTTTGTATCAGTATTACGATTTTACCTCCCTTATCCGCTTCAGTGATAATTAAATCATTCCTCTTTTCAAGATTATTCAAAGCTTTAATTTCTTGTGCTGTAAGATTATTTTTATAACCTTTAGTCTCTTTATTTTCTACTTGTCTAGCTAATTCTATTAGATCTGATGTTACATTTCTCTGAAATATCTCTAAATAATCCCCTCTATTCTGGATGAGGTAGAAATCTGATGCTTTTCTTAAATGTGAATGTGGGACTTTATCAGTATGAGTGAAGGATTCTGCTCTGAGTAAAATTAAATCATTTTGTGCACAAAGATTTGAAAATTCTGTGAACCCTTGTGTTGATTTAATATTGGATTGTCTATCTGTGTTTATCTGTGTTTAAAGTGGAAACTGTCTGGTCCCCATTAAAGCTGGTGGTGGGTGTACATATACAACTCTTCTTATTGCCTCACCAGATATGTTCCGCTAGCTCCCAGTAGTGCATTGCTGCTCCTTCAACTTAAGATGCCAAGAGAATGAAGCAAATTTGACAATAGAAATAAATTTGAAACTTGTTTAAAATGGTATGCTCTGTCTGAATCATGACAGGGGGATTTAAAGATGTATATCCTTTTAAGAGGGGCCTCATAATTTAGTTTTGCCTAAGGCCTCCCTTAGTCTAGAGCTGCCTCTGAATATGCACTTATCTTAGGACTCGATGATCTAAACTTCTCCAGATCAGAGGGGGCCCTGGTGGAATGATTGTATAAAAGGGGCAGTCCCTGCAAGTGGCGAGATGTGTCCTATTCAAATTAACGGAGCTTGATGGAAAGGGACACTTTTCTCCATAGAGTTAAGTTAGCAGTGAGCAGGGGCGCACTTTGTAAATTAAATCCTGCAGCCAATATAAATCACATTACGCTGCTTTCTGTGTATAGCATCTTATAATTGCCTATATTTTCATATGCATGTGTTTTTCTATTAGGGTATTAAGTATTTTGATTGTTTTGAGAAAAGCTCTCCAACTTTTAGTTGGTGAGAAAAAACTGTGAGATCTGTAGTGCAAAAATCTTTACAAAATTATGCTGGGATTAGAGAGACAATTTTAAGTACATATATGGAACATCCATGTTTAGCCCATTTTACTTTTATAAGTAACGAATTCGAAGTGATTTTTGCGGGAATTTTGTTACGATTTTTTGACGCACCTTAACAATACGATTCTCTGCTTATTTTTGTGTGAATGGTTGAATTGCAAATGGTTATTTGCTTTGAATGATGTTAAAATCCGAATTTTATTGTGCACTTTTTATACGAAAATGCAGTTTACGCCCCTTAACTAGACATCCTGTTTTCAGGGTAAAAAGTGGCTTTAGATTATTCCACCAGGGAAATAGGAGTGGCGAACATTTTTTAATAATCTCGCCAGCTCAGAGAGCTTTAGATCATTGCAGCAGTCAGTGAGTTAGTATTTTTACTGCTGTTTTTTTAATTTTAATCATTATTATGCCTATTTTCTAAATCATTTCTTAATCCACACGATCGGCTAAGTGTAATTAATAGTCATTGTTTTTTGCATATGCCCTGAATCTTATATTTCAAATGCCTGATGGTAAGTTGTCCCTAAATTAAGGAAACTCTAGGCAGGGTTTACAAAATAAATTTGCACTTCTCATTTGTAGTATTTGTATAGCAAGATAAAGAGCTAAATACAATAAGGCTTATTTGTGTGAGAGCTACTATTGTAAGGTCCATAGGCAGAATGCAAAAATGGAAATGTTACACTGAAAGTAATGCAACTGGCTTAGGATCTTTCAATACATTTCTCTATGAAGAGGGACAATTGGGGTACAATATAGATCAGTGACTGACAAATCCTGGGAGCCACTGCTCCTCATATTTTGTCATTTTCTAGATATCATCTAGCACAAAAATATGGCTGGCACCTTCATATACTTGTTGGTTCCTACATATTATAAATAACTGTGTTAATATCTGCGTTAGATTGTTTTTTATGTAAAGCGGAGTATTTAAGAATATGATATAAAACAAACAAAACATATTATTTTATATATTCTATGATGTTGGATTCTGCTGTGCCAACAAGTAGGCTAAACAAGGCAATGTATTTGAGGCATGTATTTCTAGAAGAGCAAACTGAAAAAAATGCTTTTCCATTGTTTAGTTTTACCTAATTTAACATATTTTATGCTAAAAGTAAAAAATCTGGAGGACAGCTAGATTTCGAGTGGAGCGCTAACTGTAGCACGTGAGCGATATAGTTTCTCCACGAATGAGTATGGGTGTACGTTTTTATTCCAGTTATTGTGCTCGCTTGAAGTCTATGGGAGAATTCGTTAATATGGTCTCGATATTCAAATTTCAACTTTCTGAGCACATTAGGTTTTTGCTCACGCAATAACTTTATACTTTCATCTTGCAATATGAGCGTAACCTGTTATGCGCAAAAAGCCTACATCTAGTGAAGTTAACGCGCCAGCACGATTGCAAAATAGGACTCCACTTGTTATCTAGCCCTGAATTGGCTGGAATGTTTTGTTTTTGTATTAATTTATTTTTATGAACATAACACATGCTTTAAAAATACAGGCAACCTCATTGTGTTTTTTTATAATCTTTCGCTGCCAAACAATATATATATTATTATATAATTCTTGCTATAAGTTACATTATACAAGTTCCATTAGTTTATGTGTGACTTGCCATCAATCTGAGGATCAGCTACTTTTCTTGTTGAATCGTGAAGTGATGGAAAGTTGCCAGCTAAAATAGGTCTGTGAGCTGCCTTCTTTCAGAGGATGCAGACTTTAATGGTTTCTAATCAAATGTAATATAGTTAAATAACTCCTAGAATGTGTGATTTAGTGACTGCTATATTTAATTTTTTACTTATGAGTGTTGCATGAAATAAAAAATAGATATTAAGTCCCTGTAAAATTTAAGGCATTTGATACTGATTTAGGCAAAGTAAAAGGTTATATAGTCCATGAATTTTTTTTTTTTTTTTAAATGTTTAGTTTTGCTTATTTTTAAATAACATTGCTCTGATTTTCAGACTCCTAACCAAGCCCCAAAGTTTTATGTGAATACCGTCAGCTACCTTCTCCAGCTTGCTCCTGTTTGTGTAAAGGGTCTTTTCATATGCAAAAGAAGGGGGAGTGTCTTATTTCCCACTTGCAGTGGGCTTTACAGCTCCCTTTCAACAGAGCTAAACTGAGAGCTTCTAAGTAAGTTTTTAACAGTTTTATACTGGATTTTTATATTGGTATCTGTGCATCTTATTCTTTATAGTAGTGTCTATTACATGCAGTTATATAAAAAACAGAATTTATGTTTACCTGATAAATTACTTTCTCCAACGGTGTGTCCGGTCCACGGCGTCATCCTTACTTGTGGGATATTCTCTTCCCCAACAGGAAATGGCAAAGAGCCCAGCAAAGCTGGTCACATGATCCCTCCTAGGCTCCGCCTACCCCAGTCATTCGACCGACGTAAAGGAGGAATATTTGCATAGGAGAAACCATATGATACCGTGGTGACTGTAGTTAAAGAAAATAAATTATCAGACCTGATTAAAAAACCAGGGCGGGCCGTGGACCGGACACCCCGTTGGAGAAAGTAATTTATCAGGTAAAAATAAATTCTGTTTTCTCCAACATAGGTGTGTCCGGTCCACGGCGTCATCCTTACTTGTGGAACCAATACCAAAGCTTTAGGACACGGATGAAGGGAGGGAGCAAATCAGGTCACCTAAATGGAAGGCACCACGGTTTGCAAAACCTTTCTCCCAAAAATAGCCTCAGAAGAAGCAAAAGTATCAAACTTGTAAAATTTGGTAAAAGTGTGCAGTGAAGACCAAGTCGCTGCCCTACATATCTGATCAACAGAAGCCTCGTTCTTGAAGGCCCATGTGGAAGCCACAGCCCTAGTGGAATGAGCTGTGATTCTTTCAGGAGGCTGCCGTCCGGCAGTCTCATAAGCCAATCTGATGATGCTTTTAATCCAAAAAGAGAGAGAGGTAGAAGTTGCTTTTTGACCTCTCCTTTTACCAGAATAAACAACGAACAAGGAAGATGTTTGTCTAAAATCCTTTGTAGCATCTAAATAGAATTTTAGAGCGCGAACAACATCCAAATTGTGCAACAAACGCTCCTTCTTTGAAACTGGATTCGGACACAAAGAAGGCACGACTATCTCCTGGTTAATGTTTTTGTTAGAAACAACTTTCGGAAGAAAACCAGGTTTAGTACGTAAAACCACCTTATCTGCATGGAAAACCAGATAAGGAGGAGAACACTGCAGAGCAGATAATTCTGAACTCTTCTAGCAGAAGAAATTGCAACCAAAAACAAAACTTTCCAAGATAATAACTTAATATCAACGGAATGCAAGGGTTCAAACGGAACCCCCTGAAGAACTGAAAGAACGAAGTTGAGACTCCAAGGAGGAGTCAAAGGTTTGTAAACAGGCTTGATTCTAACCAGAGCCTGAACAAAGGCTTGAACATCTGGCACAGCTGCCAGCTTTTTGTGAAGTAACACAGACAAGGCAGAAATCTGTCCCTTCAAGGAACTTGCCGATAATCCTTTCTCCAATCCTTCTTGAAGAAAGGATAGAATCTTAGGAATCTTTACCTTGTTCCAAGGGAATCCTTTAGATTCACACCAACAGATATATTTTTTCCATATTTTGTGGTAAATTTTTCTAGTTACAGGCTTTCTGGCCTGAACAAGAGTATCAATAACAGAATCTGAGAACCCTCGTTTTGATAAGATCAAGCGTTCAATCTCCAAGCAGTCAGCTGGAGTGAGACCAGATTCGGATGTTCGAACGGACCTTGAACAAGAAGGTCTCGTCTCAAAGGTAGCTTCCATGGTGGAGCCGATGACATATTCACCAGATCTGCATACCAAGTCCTGCGTGGCCACGCAGGAGCTATCAAGATCACCGACGCCCTCTCCTGATTGATCCTGGCTACCACCCGGGGGATGAGAGGAAACGGCGGGAATACAAAAGCTAGTTTGAAGGTCCAAGGGTGCTACTAGTGCATCTACTAGAGTCGCCTTGGGATCCCTGGATCTGGACCCGTAGCAAGGAACCTTGAAGTTCTGACGAGAGGCCATCAGATCCATGTCTGGAATGCCCCACAATTGAGTAATTTGGGCAAAGATTTCCGGATGGAGTTCCCACTCCCCCGGATGTAATGTCTGACGACTCAGAAAATCCGCTTCCCAATTTTCCACTCCTGGAATGTGGATTGCAGACAGGTGGCAGGAGTGAGTCTCCGCCCATTGAATGATTTTGGTCACTTCTTCCATCGCCAGGGAACTCCTTGTTCCCCCCTGATGGTTGATGTACGCAACAGTCGTCATGTTGTCTGATTGAAACCGTATGAACTTGGCCTTTGCTAGCTGAGGCCAAGCCTTGAGAGCATTGAATATCGCTCTCAGTTCCAGAATATTTATCGGTAGAAGAGATTCTTCCCGAGACCAAAGACCCTGAGCTTTCAGGGGTCCCCAGACCGCGCCCCAGCCCATCAGACTGGCGTCGGTCATGACAATGACCCACTCTGGTCTGCGGAAGGTCATCCCTTGTGACAGGTTGTCCAGGGACAGCCACCAACGGAGTGAGTCTCTGGTCCTCTGATTTACTTGAATCGTCGGAGACAAGTCTGTATAGTCCCCATTCCACTGACTGAGCATGCACAGTTGTAATGGTCTTAGATGAATGCGCGCAAAAGGAACTATGTCCATTGCCGCTACCATCAAACCTATTACTTCCATGCATTGCGCTATGGAAGGAAGAGGAACGGAATGAAGTGTTTGACAAGAGTTTAGAAGTTTTGTTTTTTCTGGCCTCTGTCAGAAAAATCCTCATTTCTAAGGAGTCTATTATTGTTCCCAAGAAGGGAACCCTTGTTGACGGAGATAGAGAACTCTTTTCTACGTTCACTTTCCATCCGTGAGATCTGAGAAAGGCCAGGACTATGTCCGTGTGAGCCTTTGCTTGAGGAAGGGACGACGCTTGAATCAGAATGTCGTCCAAGTAAGGTACTACTGCAATGCCCCTTGGTCTTAGTACCGCTAGAAGGGACCCTAGTACCTTTGTGAAAATCCTTGGAGGCAGTGGCTAATCCGAAAGGAAGTGCCACGAACTGGTAATGCTTGTCCAGGAATGCGAACCTTTAGGAACCGATGATGTTCCTTGTGGATAGGAATATGTAGATACGCATCCTTTAAATCCACCATGGTCATGAATTGACCTTCCTGGATGGAAGGAAGAATTGTTCGAATAGTTTCCATTTTGAACGATGGAACCTTGAGAAACTTGTTTAGGATCTTGAGATCCAAGATTGGTCTGAACGTTCCCTCTTTTTTGGGAACTACGAACAGATTGGAGTAGAACCCCATCCCTTGTTCTCCTAATGGAACAGGATGAATCACTCCCATTTTTAACAGGTCTTCTACACAATGTAAGAATGCCTGTCTCTTTATGTGGTCTGAAGACAATTGAGACCTGTGGAACCTCCCCCTTGGGGGAGGCCCCTTGAATTCCAGAAGATAACCTTGGGAGACTATTTCTAGTGCCCAAGGATCCAGAACATCTCTTGCCCAAGCCTGAGCGAAGAGAGAGAGTCTGCCCCCCACCAGATCCGGTCCCGGATCGGGGGCCAACATTTCATGCTGTCTTGGTAGCAGTGGCAGGCTTCTTGGCCTGCTTTCCCTTGTTCCAGCCTTGCATTGGTCTCCAGGCTGGTTAGGCTTGAGAAGTATTACCCTCTTGCTTAGAGGACGTAGCACTTGGGGCTGGTCCGTTTCTACGAAAGGGACGAAAATTAGGTTTATTTTTGGCCTTGAAAGACCTATCCTGAGGAAGGGCGTGGCCCTTACCCCCAGTGATATCAGAGATAATCTCTTTCAAGTCAGGGCCAAACAGCGTTTTCCCCTTGAAAGGAATGTTAAGCAATTTGTTCTTGGAAGACGCATCCGCTGACCAAGATTTCAACCAAAGCGCTCGCGCGCCACAATAGCAAACCCCAGAATTTTTCGCCCGCTAACCTAGCCAATTGCAAAGTTCTAGGGGTGAAAGAATTAGCCAATTTGAGAGCACAGATTCTGTCCATAATCTCTTCATAAGGAGGGAGAATCACTATCGATCGCCTTTTCTAGCTCATCGAACCAGAAACACGTGGCTGTAGTGGACAGGGACAATGCATGAAATTGGTTGTAGAAGGTAACCTTGCTGAACAAACATTTTTTTAAGCAAACCTTCTAATTTTTATCCATAGGATCTTTGAAAAGCACAACTATCTTCTATGGGTATAGTGGTGCGTTTGTTTAAAGTAGAAACCGCCCCCTCGACCTTGGGGACTGTCTGCCATAAGTCCTTTCTGGGGTCGACCATGGGAAACAATTTTTAAATATGGGGGGAGGGACGAAAGGTATACCAGGCCTTTCCCATTCTTTATTTACAATGTCCGCCACCCGCTTGGGTATAGGAAAAGCTTCTGGGGGCCCCGGGACCTCTAGGAACTTGTCCATTTTACATAGTTTCTCTGGGATGATCAAATTCTCACAATCATCCAGAGTGGATAACACCTCCTTAAGCAGAGCGCGGAGATGTTCCAACTTAAATTTAAATGTAATCACATCGGGTTCAGCTTGTTGAGAAATTTTCCCTGAATCTGAAATTTCTCCCTCAGACAAACCTCCCTGGCCCCCTCAGACTGGTGTAGGGGCATATCAGAACCATTATCCTCAGCGTCCTCATGCTCTTCAGTATCTAAAACAGAGCAGTCGCGCTTACGCTGATAAGTGGGCATTTTAGCTAAAATGTTTTTGATAGAATTATCCATTACAGCCGTTAATTGTTGCATAGTAAGGAGTAATTGGCGCGCTAGATGTACTAGGGGCCTCCTGAGTGGGCAAGACTGGTGTAGACGAAGGAGGGAATGAATGCAGTACCATGCTTACTCCCCTCACTTGAGGAATCATCTTGGGCATCATTTTCAGTGTCACATAAATCACATCTATTTAAATGAGAAGGAACCTTGGCTTCCCCACATTCAGAACACAGTCTATCTGGTAGTTCAGACATGTTAAACAGGCATAAACTTGATAACAAAGTACAAAAAACGTTTTAAAATAAAACCGTTACTGTCACTTTAAATTTTAAACTGAACACACTTTATTACTGCAATTGCGAAAAAGTATGAAGGAATTGTTCAAAATTCACCAAAATTTCACCACAGTGTCTTAAAGCCTTAAAAGTATTGCACACCAAATTTGGAAGCTTTAACCCTTAAAATAACGGAACCGGAGCCGTTTTTATCTTTAACCCCTTTACAGTCCCTGGTATCTGCTTTGCTGAGACCCAACCAAGCCCAAAGGGGAATACGATACCAAATGACGCCTTCAGAAAGTCTTTTTTATGTATCAGAGCTCCTCACACATGCGACTGCATGTCATGCTTCTCAAAAACAAGTGTGCAATACCGGCGCGAAAATGAGGCTCTGCCTATGATTAGGGAAAGCCCCTAGAGAATAAGGTGTCTAAAACAGTGCCTGCCGATATTATTTTACAAAAATACCCATATTAAATGATTCCTCAAGGCTAAATATGTTATATATGAATCGATTTAGCCCAGAAAATGTCTACAGTCTTAACAAGCCCTTGTGAAGCCCTTATGTACTCTGTAATAAAAATTGGCTTACCGGATCCCATAGGGAAAAAGACAGCTTCCAGCATTACATCGTCTTGTTAGAATGTGTCATACCTCAAGCAGCAAAAGTCTGCTCACTGTTCCCCCAACTGAAGTTAATTCCTCTCAACAGTCCTGTGTGGAACAGCCATCGATTTTAGTAACGGTTGCTAAAATCATTTTCCTCTTACAAACAGAAATCTTCATCTCTTTTCTGTTTCAGAGTAAATAGTACATACCAGCACTATTTTAAAATAACAAACTCTTGATTGAATAATAAAAACTACAGTTAAACACTAAAAAACTCTAAGCCATATCGTGGAGATGTTGCCTGTACAACGGCAAAGAGAATGACTGGGGTAGGCGGAGCCTAGGAGGGATCATGTGACCAGCTTTGCTGGGCTCTTTGCCATTTCCTGTTGGGGAAGAGAATATCCCACAAGTAAGGATGACGCCGTGGACCGGACACACCTATGTTGGAGAAATAAGTGTATTCTGTCCCTTTAAACCACTATGAAATAATTTAACTAGTGTGAAAGAATAGAGACTATGTATACAGAACCCAACAACATACAAATAATCTTATCAAAGGACATTATGAATGTATCCAATTGATGCTGATCCCTGGAGTCATTGATTGATACACTGCTACCACTGCTGATAAAAGTACAGAAAAGCAAAACATTTGTTAGAAGTGATACCAGCCCCCACAACACTTAATCCCAGATGTAAACTGAAAGTAGCCCGCGCCATAACAGTGCAGGAAGTTTGGCAGGACACTCTTCAAAAGCAATGGTAGATTTATTTCGCTAAATTATAAACATACAGAGCACATCTACAAAAGTGCAAAATTAATTTATTTTATTTGGCAAGTGAAATATAACAGTACATACAACACTGTTAGAGTTTTCCGTCTTTTCACCGTTACTTAGATTGTGAAATCGGAGTGACTATAAACATACCTAGCACCACATCCATCCACATCCATTTATGGATTTAACTTGTAAAGTGGAGGACCTAAAGCCAGATTAGTAATATAACTGCATATATGAAAATTGGCAGCACTTTAAAAATACATGATGATGATAATAATACATTTAAATATTTTTCTGATTATATATTTTAATTGCACTTTGTATGTTTTCTCATATTGTTCTAAACTGCAATTTTGTCTGTCAGGAACACATGAAGGAACAGACAAATGCAAACTCACATAAAGTAGCACACACAGTGCTATAAACAGCAAGCCGAAACCTCTAAAGGTCACCCAGCAGACTCACTCCCGTTAACCAGCCGCCAATCATGTGATGGTACATCCACCAATCAGGGTTGATCACTCCAGTCATGTCAGTGTCCTAAACTCAGAGTGGGGATTTATTAAAACAGTTTTTAGTTTATCCCCGCTCTCAGTTAAGTTCTCGTACAAGGTAAATCCTCATTCCCAACACGCTCCGATTTGTGCCAGCCAATTGGTGGATGTACCAAGGACACTTCCCCTGACATGACTGGAGTGATCAACCCTGATTGGCGGACGTACCATCACATGATCGGCGGCTGGTTATCGGGAGTGAGTTTGCCGGGTGATTTTAGAGGTCTCGGCTTGCTGTTTATAGCACTGTGTGTGCTACTACCTATGTGAGTTTGCATTTGTCTGTTCCTTCATGTGTTCCTGACAGACAATATCACCCTATGAGGCGCCTCCTTTCTGTCTTACAGGATTTTCTATTCAATTCTTCTTCTTGGGAGAGCTGTGTGTTTCTGGATTTGGATCATCCCTTTCAAGACTCTATTTAGTTTTGTGCTATGCACATGTTACGTGAGTGCACCTCTTAAAGGGACAGTACACTGTAAAATTGCTTTTTCATTAATGTATTTTAAATGACTTGTTATACCACCTGCAGAGTATAAAATATTTGAGAAATTGCATTTTCGGGTTTATTTGTGTATATGAAGTAGCTGGTTTTGTGCTTTGAAACCACAACCTATTACAAGGGGTTGAACTTAAAGGTGATATCAGATCTCATTATGTTATAACTTTGTGTAAACAGACTTGCTTCCTTATCTTTTATTTGTCTGGAGTACCAAAGCTCAATACATAGAGAAAACAATGGAAAATTATCATTTTATTACCTAACTATCCTGCATCCCACTGAGAGTGTAACTTCTTCTGCTGACTATGTTTACTTAGGCTTGTCAATAGCATATACTCCAGTATCAAAACTTTCAGTATAGGTTGAGAAACCACAAGCTAAATCAGCTATTTCAAATGCTGAAATAGGAGTAAAGGAGCTACTTGCAACCAATTAAATACACTCTAGCAGGTAAAAGGGATCACTGGGAATAATTTAAAGGGGGGAAAGTTTTTGGGTGAACTGTACATGTTTAATGCATTTATATTACAATCTAAATCTGTACTTTATTTTTTATTCTTTTACAGAAAAATATAATTTGAATAATTTAGGGTGTCTTAATTTTCATTTGAATTACATAGATCACCTATAATGTGTGACCCTTACAGATGTATTTCCCTTGATTTCACACAATGTACTTATTGTCACTCCAGTGGGTATACTTAGAATCCATTAGATTCTTCAAAAAACAAACAAACAAAAAAACATTGTATTACTCAAGAACAGCACATGCAACAACATTTACTGCATATTTAACAGTTACTCTTTTAGAGAAAACGAACACATAACATCTCCTCTGGATATAAAAATATTAGTTGATTATTATTTTTTTGCATAAAATTAAGTTATAATTTTTCATTAAAAAATAAATATTCAATCAGAAGGTAAAACTCATACAATTCTTCTTCCATTTGCCTTGACAACATATTACTATGAACATGTCTATTATTTAATTTTAAATATGTACTGTATTGTTAAGGCTTTTAAACTGCATTTCAACTTTATTTAGTGGAATAGGTATAGTATTGTTTTCTAAAGCAATTCTTAATGAAAGAAAATACATTTTGTGCATTGTTATTATATTGTTAGTCCTTTAATCTTAAACTTGTACAGTTATTGTTTTTATTTGTTGACGAGAAAGTAGAGGAAGCGAAGAATGGTTTACAAATGTATTGTTTTGCACTAGATATCTAAATTGTATGCTCAAAAGAGAATTGCATCAAATGTCAATAACTACTTTATCTCATTTTTATACTTCTGCTATATTAATTTGGAATAATAAAATATTGTGGAGTTTGTATGGCTTGTTTTCCTATTAATAATTAATAACTATTTAATAACTATTGTACCTAGTTAAAAGAAATACAAAGTTGCCTGTAAAATATAAATAAACTCTAAACTAGCTACAATGTAACTATTAGTTATATTGTAGCTAGCTTAGGGTTTATTTTATAGGTAAGTATTTAGTTTTAAATAGAATTAATTTAGTTTATTATAGTAATTTTATTTAGATTTATTACAATTATATTTAAGTTATGGGGGTGTTAGGGTTAGAGTTAGATTTAAGAGTTAATACATTTAATATAGTGGCAGAGATGATGGGGGGGCAGATTAGGGGTTAATAAATGTAGGTAGGTGGCGGCGATGTTAGGGACGGCAGATTAGGGGTTAATAAAATTTAACTAGTGTTTGCGATGCGAGAGTATGGTGGTTTAGGGGTTAATAACTTTATTATAGTGGCGGCGACATTGGGGGCGGCAGATTAGGGGTAAATAAGTGTAGTTAGGTTGCGGCGACATTTGGGGCGGCAGATTAGGGGTTAATAAATATAATGTAGGTTGCGGCGATGTTGGGGGCAGCAGATTAGGGGTTCATAAGTATAATGTAGGTGGCGGCGGTGTCAGGAGCAGCAGATTAGGGGTTAATAATATAATGTAGGTGTCAGCGATAGCGGGGACGGCAGATTGGGGGTTAATAAGTATAAGATTAGGGGTGTTTAGACTCAGGGTTCATGTTAGGGTGTTAGGTGTAGACATTACTTTTATTTCCACATAGGAATCAATGGGGCACGTTTAGCCAGCTCACCGCTGGTATTGAGGTGAGATGTGGAGCTAAATTTTGCTCTCCACTCACTTTTCTGCGGCTAATGCCGGGTTTAAAAAAAACAAAAAACGTAATACCAGCGTTGTCTGTAGGTGAGCGGTGAGCTGAAACTGCTCGTTAGCCACGCACAGCTTTACCGACAAAACGCGTAATCTAGGTGTATGGGTTTAAATTCAGAGATAGAAATGAACAGAGTTCTATAAACCAAATAGGTCTTTGAGTGAAAAATAGTGAGAACATTTAGATATGCATAAGACTACATTTCCAATTATAAGTATCACTGATGTTTGTCTCTGACTTATTTTGGAATATGAGTTATATGGATTTCTAAATACCCGCCTCTACAATAGACACACTGTTTTAGAAATAATATTCTTTAGAAACAACATTCACTTATCACTTGATAAATCTGTATATTTGTGTGTCTATACATGCAATATTAAATGATGTCCTCATTTATAAAATATAAACAAAATATGATCAATGTATGATGAACATATCAATTTATTATTCATATATCACTTTATTATGCATATATCACTTTATTATGCACATACCACTTTATATGAAACATTAACGGTGTTCTTTATGTATATACTGTATATATAAATGCTTTATTAAATGATGCTCTTATTTCTAAAACTTATTTTTGAAATAGAACTTGTTTTCAATGCATATATCACTTTATTATGCACATATCACTTTATATGAATTGTTTAAGGTGTTCTCTATGTATTAAAAAAACACCTTATTACAAACCATCTATGAACTATTTGATTCCACCGTAAATTTTGGAGAAAAAGTAACCAATCACAAGCACCCTAAGGATATTTAAGAGTGGCCCCTAACACAGCAAAAACATCTTGATAAAGCCCTATAAACGGGTGAAACGAATCAAAGGCGAAGGACTGTGGCGTGCCAGTATGATTACCAAAGCTTTTTTCAAAGTTTGTGACACTTTTTTTCACTTCTAACCGACACCAAACAAAGAAAACAAATCTGCGCCAACCAGAAGAAACGTACAGGTCACGTGACCGGCCGTACTATAAATCACGTACATCATTTCACATGGAACAGAGGAGCAGGTAATCTCTACTACTAAGTTTGAGTCACGTTGAGAGGAACTTACGGTTTCCGTTTGACAAGAGAACAGCGTGATGCAGCAAAGGTAAAATGTTTTTTGGTCCCCAAAGGTTGAAAACAGCCGATACGGCATTCACTTGTGGAAACTGTACAAGTGTGATTCTCCAGGACTGAGTATATGTATACACTTTCTCTAAGCAGCAATTCTTTACTCTATGCTGCTGGGATAATACGTTTCTGACGATATCATTTGGGCCAAAGAGTAAAAGTGAAAAAGGTGGTTTTGAAAAAAGAAAAAAAGGAGAGCAAATCCGGACAAATAGTCAGTGCGGGTAGAGTTTATTCTTTTAGATAGTAATTTAGCTGGAGCAGCTTACACCATCTGACATGTTTCGCGCATGTCACATGCGCTTCTTCAGGTTGTGGAACTGGACTTTGTGACTTTTAATGTTTTAATCGTTTAAAAACGTCTTTTAGCATTCTGTTTTATTTGTGCTGTTGAGTACAATATATATATATTGGATAACTGATTTTGGAAGATAGCTAGCTGTTTCAAGGCAGACGTCCCTATATGTGATTTTATATTCTATGCTGATGAAATGAATATCATTTACATTTAAATAAATCCTTATTATACACCCCTTATGTCATTATTGTAGGAACTACACACAATATGAGAGCTTTTTAAGTTTTTGAGACATACTGTATATATGCTTAAATCTTGTTTGGAGACATATAGATATTCTTGTATAAACAGTGTCAGTTGTAGAAGCGCCCTTTTCTTTTTAGATTGATTTCAACTTCTTATTTCCTATAAGCTATTGAGAAGCTTATATTGAAAATAGGCTATACACTCCCTGTGCAATCCTTTCACACACTATTACACAGTGATACAACAAAGAATGTGTTCTAATAAATAAGAGTGTACATGTTTACATTGTAATGTATTGCACATATAACTTCAGTACAGTTTTAAGTACAATGTCTACAATTTAGCTAAAAATTTCAGACCTTTCTTCAGACATTGCCAAGGCTACGTAAATCTAGTTCTATTTCTTTTTCTCTCTTCTACGATATGGAATAATACAATACAAATTAAGACAGTGAACTCCGTAGATCATTGCTCTCATTTGCCTTCCAGGCAATATTAATTCAGTTTGAACACATAATTTTTCACAAGAAAATAATTATCTTAAACATCAATTTTTCATGAAGGTTAAATTTTACCTATCCACCTAATAAACTCAAAGTAGTCTATTTTTCTTTTATTAAGTGCAATATGGAAGTATACTCTATTTGCTGTTAAAGAGACATGCTACCCATATGCTAAATCGCTTAAAAATGTTGCAACATATCTGTAAAATGCTGACTAGAAATATCACCTGAACATCTATATGTAAAAAAAGAAAGATATTTCTCCACTATGTTTTCATAATAGCCACATCCCATTGTAAAGGGACTTTAAGCAACCAATCAGGATTCTTGTCCTGGGATTTGTTATGAAATCTCACATGCTTGTTGTATAATCTCACAGGATAGCCTTAAAGGGATACTGAACCCAATTTTTTTCTTTTGTGATGAATTTATCCACCAATCAGCAAGAACAACCCTGGTTGTTCATCAAAAATGGGCCGGCATCTAAACTTACATTCTTGCTTTTCAAATAAAAATACAAAGAGAATGAAGAACATTTGATAATAGGAGTAAATTAGAAAGTTGCTTAAAATTGCATGCTCTATCTGAATCACAAAAGAAAAAATTGGGTTCAGTGTCCCTTTAAAGGGACAGTTTACTCAAGAAATTTATCCCGTTTAATTTGTTCCCAATGGTCCACTTTACCTGCTGGAGTGTATTAAATTGTTTACAAGTATTTCC
>NC_069503.1:667215439-667282939 GCF_027579735.1 Bombina bombina | reverse complement strand
TTTTGTCAGGGCACCGTTTGTGTGTGTATGTGGCTGCATGTTTATGTGTGTGTGTGTGTGTGTATATGTGTTTGAATTTGTATGTATGTGGGTGTATATGTGCGTGCATGATTGTATGTTTGTCAAAATGGTAAATGACAGAATTTTAAAAAACAATTATACCATTAAAAGACTGAAATCGTGGGGATTAAACCACAGATGCTGCTTTCTATTTCATACAATAGAATAGCAAACATTTTCTGACATGCAAACTCAGAAACATATACATATAATTGAAAGTAGAAGATACAAATTTTATTGGTTTTCTGAACTTGTATACTAGCAGATCAATAGATTTTTGTTTGTGTCATACTTTAACACAATGGAAAAACATAATTGATGCTTACCTGATAAATTTATTTCTCTTGTAGTGTATCCAATCCACGGATCATCCATTACTTGTGGGATATTCTCCTTCCCAACAGGAAGTTGCAAGAGGATCACCCACAGCAGAGCTGCTATATAGCTCCTCCCCTCACTGCCATATCCAGTCATTCGACCGAAACAAGACGAGAAAGGAGAAACCATAGGGTGCAGTGGTGACTGTAGTTTAATTAAAATTTAGACCTGCCTTAAAAGGACAGGGCGGGCCGTGGACTGGATACACTACAAGAGAAATAAATTTATCAGGTAAGCATAAATTATGTTTTCTCTTGTTAAGTGTATCCAGTCCACGGATCATCCATTACTTGTGGGATACCAATACCAAAGCTAAAGTACACGGATGATGGGAGGGACAAGGCAGGAACTTAAACGGAAGGAACCACTGCCTGTAGAACCTTTCTCCCAAAAACAGCCTCTGAAGAAGCAAAAGTGTCAAATTTGTAAAATTTTGAAAAGGTGTGAAGGGAAGACCAAGTCGCAGCCTTGCAAATCTGTTCAACAGAGGCTTCATTTTTAAAGGCCCAGGTGGAAGCCACAGCTCTAGTAGAATGAGCTGTAATCCTTTCAGGGGGCTGCTGTCCAGCAGTCTCATAGGCTAAGCGTATTATGCTCCGAAGCCAAAAGGAGAGAGAGGTTGCCGAAGCTTTTTGACCTCTCCTCTGTCCAGAGTAAATGACAAACAGGGCAGATGTTTGACGAAAATCTTTAGTAGCCTGTAAGTAAAACTTCAAGGCACGGACTACGTCCAGATTATGCAAAAGACGTTCCTTCTTTGAAGAAGGATTAGGACACAATGATGGAACAACAATCTTTTGATTGATATTCCTGTTAGAAACCACCTTAGGTAAAAACCTAGGTTTGGTACGCAGAACTACCTTGTCTGAATGAAAAATCAGATAAGGAGAATCACAATGTAAGGCAGATAACTCAGAGACTCTTCGAGCCGAGGAAATAGCCATCAAAAACAGAACTTTCCAAGATAAAAGTTTAATATCAATGGAATGAAGGGGTTCAAACGGAACTCCCTGAAGAACTTTAAGAACCAAGTTTAAGCTCCACTGGGGAGCAACAGTTTTAAACACAGGCTTAATCCTAACCAAAGCCTGACAAAATGCCTGGACGTCTGGAACTTCTGCCAGACGCTTGTGCAAAAGAATAGACAGAGCAGAGATCTGTCCTTTAAAGAACTAGCTGATAAGCCTTTGTCCAAACCCTCTTGGAGAAAGGACAATATCCTAGGAATCCTAACCTTACTCCATGAGTAACTCTTGGATTCACACCAATAAAGATATTTACGCCATATCTTATAGTAGATTTTCCTGGTGACAGGCTTCCGAGCCTGTATTAAGGTATCAATGACTGACTCGGAGAAGCCACGCCTTGATAGAATCAAGCGTTCAATCTCCATGCAGTCAGTCTCAGAGAAATTAGATTTGGATGATTGAAAGGACCTTGTATTAGAAGGTTCTGCCTCAGAGGCAGAGTCCATGGTGGAAGAGATGACATGTCCACTAGGTCTGCATACCAGGTCCTGCGTAGCCACGCAGGCGCTATCAGAATCACAGATGCTCTCTCATGTTTGATTTTGGCAATCAGTCGAGGGAGCAGAGGAAACGGTGGAAACACATAGGCCAGGTTGAAGAACCAAGGAGCTGCTAGAGCATCTATCAGCGTTGGTCCCGGGTCCCTAGACCTGGATCCGTAAAAAGGAAGCTTGGCATTCTGGCGAGACGCCATGAGATCCAGTTCTGGTTTGCCCCAACGATGGACCAGTTGAGCAAACACCTCCGGATGGAGTTCCCAATCCCCCGGATGAAAAGTCTGATGACTTAGAAAATCCGCCTCCCAGTTCTCTATGCCTGGGATGTGGATCGCTGACAGGTGGCAAGAGTGAGACTCTGCCCAGCGAATTATCTTTGAGACTTCTAACATCACTAGGGAACTCCTGGTTCCCCCTTGATGGTTGATGTAAGCCACAGTCGTGATGTTGTCCGACTGAAATCTGATGAACCTCAGTGTTGCTAACTGAGGCCAAGCTAGAAGAGCATTGAAAATTGCTCTTAACTCCAGAATATTTATTGGGAGGAGTTTCTCCTCCTGAGTCCACGATCCCTGAGCCTTCAGGGAGTTCCAGACTGCGCCCCAACCTAGAAGGCTGGCATCTGTTGTTACAATCGTCCAATCTGGCCTGCGAAAGGTCATACCCTTGAACAGATGGACCTGAGAAAGCCACCAGAGAAGAGAATCTCTGGTCTCTTGATCCAGATTTAGTAGAGGGGACAAATCTGAGTAATCCCCATTCCACTGACTTAGCATGCATAATTGCAGTGGTCTGAGATGCAGGCGCGCAAATGGCACTATGTCCATTGCCGCTACCATTAAGCCGATTACTTCCATGCACTGAGCCACTGACGGGCGTGGAATGGAATGAAGTTTTGATAACCTGGACTCCGTCAGGTAAATTTTCATCTCTACAGAATCTATAAGAGTCCCTAGGAAGGAGACTCTTGTGAGTGGTGATAGAGAACTCTTTTTTGCACGTTCACTTTCCACCCATGCGACCTCAGAAATGCCAGAACTATCTCTGTATGAGACTTGGCAATTTGAAAGCTTGACGCCTGTATCAGGATGTCGTCTAGATACAGAGCCACCGCTATGCCTCGCGGTCTTAGAACCACCAGAAGTGAGCCCAGAACCTTTGTAAAAATTCTCGGGGCAGTGGCCAACCCGAAGGGAAGAGCTACAAATTGGTAATGCCTGTCTAGAAAGGCAAACCTTAGGAACCGATGATGATCTTTGTGAATTGGTATGTGAAGGTCGGCATCCTTTAAGTCCACTGTGGTCATGTACTGACCCTCTTGGATCATGGGTAGGATGGTCCGAATAGTTTCCATTTTGAATGATGGAACTCTGAGGAATTTGTTTAAGATCTTTAGATCCAAGATTGGTCTGAAGGTTCCCTCTTTCTTGGGAACCACAAACAGATTTGAATAAAATCCCTGTCCTTGTTCCGTCCGCAGAACTGGATGGATCACTCCCATTACTAGGAGGTTTTGCGCACAACTTAGGAATGCCTCTTTCTTTATCTGGTTTGCTGATAAACTTGAAAGATGAAATCTCCCTTGTGGAGGAGAAGCTTTGAAGTCCAGAAGATATCCCTGAGATATGATCTCCAACGCCCAGGGATCCTGAACATCTCTTGCCCACGCCTGGGCGAAGAGAGAAAGTCTGCCCCCAACTAGATCTGTTTCCGGATAGGGGGCCGTTCCTTCATGCTGTCTTGGGGGCAGCAGCAGGCTTTCTGGCCTGCTTGCCCTTGTTCCAGGACTGGTTAGGTTTCCAGGCCTGTCTAGAATGAGCAACAGTTCCCTCTTGTTTTGAAGCGGAGGAAGTTGATGCTGCTCCTGCCTTGAAATTTCGAAAGGCATGAAAATTAGACTGTTTGGCCTTTGATTTGGCCCTGTCCTGAGGAAGGGTATGACCCTTGCCTCCAGTAATGTCAGCAATAATTTCCTTCAAGCCAGGCCCGAATAAGGTCTGCCCCTTGAAAGGAATGTTGAGTAATTTAGACTTTGAAGTCACGTCAGCTGACCAGGATTTAAGCCATAGCGCCCTACGCGCCTGGATGGCGAATCCGGAATTCTTAGCCGTTAGTTTAGTCAAATGAACAATGGCATCAGAAACAAATGAGTTAGCTAGCTTAAGCGTTCTAAGCTTGTCAATAATTTCATTCAATGGAGCTGTCTGGATGACCTCTTCCAGGGCCTCAAACCAGAATGCCGCCGCAGCAGTGACAGGCGCAATGCATGCAAGGGGCTGTAAAATAAAACCTTGTTGAATAAACATTTTCTTAAGGTAACCCTCCAATTTTTTATCCATTGGATCTGAAAAAGCACAACTGTCCTCAACCAGGATAGTGGTACGCTTTGCTAAAGTAGAAACTGCTCCCTCCACCTTAGGGATCGTCTGCCATAAGTCCCGTGTAGTGGCGTCTATTGGAAACATTTTTCTAAATATAGGAGGTGGGGAAAAGGGCACACCAGGTCTATCCCACTCCTTGCTAATAATTTCTGTAAGCCTTTAGGTATAGGAAAAACGTCAGTACACACCGGCACCGCATAGTATCTATCCAGCCTACACAATTTCTCTGGAATTGCAACTGTGTTACAGTCATTCAGAGCAGCTAATACCTCCCCAAGCAATACACGGAGGTTCTCAAGCTTAAATTTAAAATTAGAAATCTCTGAATCAGGTTTTTGCCGAGTCAGAGATGTCACCCACAGACTGAAGCTCTGCGTCCTCATGTTCTGCATACTGTGACGCAGTATCAGACATGGCTCTAACAGCATTTGCGCGCTCTGTATCTCTCCTAACCCCAGAGCTATCGTGCTTGCCTCTTAATTCAGGCAATCTAGATAATACCTCTGACAGGGTATTATTCATGATTGCAGCCATGTCCTGCAAGGTAATCGCTATGGGCGTCCCTGATGTAATTGGCGCCATATTAGCGTGCGTCCCCTGAGCGGGAGGCGAAGGGTCTGACACGTGGGGAAAGTTAGTCGGCATAACTTCCCCCTCGACAGAACCCTCTGGTGATAATTCTTTTATAGATAAAGACTGATCTTTACTGTTTAAGGTGAAATCAATACATTTAGTACACATTCTTCTATGGGGCTCCACCATGGCTTTCAAACATAATGAACAAGTAGGTTCCTCTGTGTCAGACATGTTTAAACAGACTAGCAATGAGACTAGCAAGCTTGGAAAACACTTTAAAACAAGTTTGCAGGGGGGCGTGTCCGGGCTAAGGCCTAAGATGGCAGCAAAACTGGGAGCTCTGCACAGATAAATTACAATCCGCCTTGTAATCTACACTTTTTGCATCCATCCAGAACGAAATTGATCTGTATGTAATAGATAAAGCTTAGCTGGTTTGGAATATATTTATATTGTAAGAAAAGGGGCTTTGCAGACTGGACCGCAGGGATCTCTTGGCGGCCTACAAGGACAGAGATTCCAGCACCCCCCCCCCCCCCGGGAGACCGGGGTAAGCAGAGAAACCACTGTGCCTCTGCATCTATCGGTGGTTGATAGAATCAGGCTGCAATCATGGAGAGTGTATATACGTACATGCAGGCACTGTTCTACGAGTTTGAGAGGGACATGTTGGATCGATTTGACCGCTTACATTCCAGGATGGAACACACGGTGATCAAGAGGAGCCCCTCTGGGCCTGAAACAGTAGCACCCATGGGATCTGTAACTCAGCGGCAAGAAGTTGGCCTATACTACAGTCCTCAACCCTCGGTGACTGGAGCGGTACCTACTTTACTAGATCCCCGTGGCCAACTGCGCTAAGCATGGAATCGGCTTGTTTGATTAGAGCTGCAGAGGGTAAACACGCGGGGCACCACGCTGAGAGCGTACTGGAGACAAAGGACTACTCGCACCACGAGAGGTACCTATCCAGCTTAGACGGAGGAGCCACCTTTTTTTCCTCTCAGTATCAGCAGCATTTTCTAGCAAATTCCATCCCTAGAAAAATATTTTAACTGCACA
Source organism: Bombina bombina (assembly GCF_027579735.1). Taxonomy (NCBI): domain Eukaryota; kingdom Metazoa; phylum Chordata; class Amphibia; order Anura; family Bombinatoridae; genus Bombina; species Bombina bombina. Next base: position 667,276,957 of record NC_069503.1, on the reverse strand, counting down.
TACCTTATTACAGGAAAACCTGCACGCTATTCCCCCTCTGAAGTTACCTCACTCCTCAGAATATGTGAGAACAGCAAAGGATCTTAGTTACTTCTGCTAAGATCATAGGAAACGCAGGCAGTTTCTTCTTCTAAATACTGCCTGAGATAAACGGTACACTCCGGTACCATTTAAAAATAACAAACTTTTGATTGAAGAAATAAACTAAGTATAAAACACCACAGTCCTCTTACGACCTCCATCTTAGTTGAGAGTTGCAAGAGAATGACTGGATATGGCAGTGAGGGGAGGAGCTATATAGCAGCTCTGCTGTGGGTGATCCTCTTGCAACTTCCTGTTGGGAAGGAGAATATCCCACAAGTAATGGATGATCTGTGGACTGGATACACTTAACAAGAGAAATAGGTAATTCTAGGGACTGCAATGATGATACTTTAACATCTGGGGAGCATATGATATATTTACAGCTTTTTGTGCTGTCAAGCTGAAAGTAAAATCAAAGATGAAGCCTAAGCTTTTTCACATTGGCAGTTTCCATGTTTGGCTCTAATGAGGCTTTCCTATATTCCACTGGTCTATGGGTAATAGTTGAAAGTGTATATAGGAAAAAAAGTTGAATATAGCACCTGAAATAATAATTATGTTATATATTTAATATATTTTTTATTCATCAGTATCAGTGAAGTATTTTATCCAAAAATGTTTTCAAAAACAAATCTATAAAATTAGGAATTAAGATATTACTTTTATATAATTGTCTTGGATTGTTGTTGTTTTCTATTATATTTCAATTGTATAAATTGTAGCAGAAAACACTTCCCTCCTTCGGGCATGAGAGCATTTTATACTTGGATAAAGCTTCCCTTTTAAGTACAGGGAAAAAATGTCTATGCCATTAAAGAAAAAAAAAAACTGCTACAGCCATATAAAAACGAAATATAAACATACATCAGTACTTTAGATTAAAGTGTAGCAATCCAAAAAAAAAGGAAATGTGCTATTTTGTGCTTTTCAATGGATTTATGTCTCAAATTATTCATTTTTCAGACTTAAGAAGTCTCCTTATTTAACTTATGATGAGTGTTTCCTGTCCAAGCTTTCCAGTGTTGACAGTTCTACTCATTAATTGATTTCAGGAAGAGTCTAGCAACCTGTCGTAAATCCCTCAAACACTGAAAGGATTTGCTGGAAAGAAACAGATGTGATTACAAGACATATGATAAAGCTTACACAATTTACCAGCGCTGGTATCTGAAATCTAACAGAACTAGGATCTGAAGAATAACAAAATTAGGTATTACTGTAAGGATTCTTACACAAAAAAAGTTCATTTATTTTGTATATGTATATTCTGTATGTATATGAAATTGGTTTTAGACCATAGCACTTACTTAATTATTGTGAATGCCCTGTAATTCAATATTTCTTTTTCAAAATCAATATGAAAGACATTTTAGTACAAGGTTATCCAACATATAGCCTTGGGCCACGTTACATCACTACGGAGCTTTTTTTATCTTATTCCTCAAATTGTATAATGTCTGCGCCTGAACGGTGGATTTATGTTGAAATAGTTTCATAGACACTGCACATTACTTAACACTAGTTATGTTTTATGGAATAATATAACTAAGCATTTGGCTGTGTTCAAACATTACTTCCCTATTTTTTCCCTTACTTTCCTTTTGCAACACAGATATCACTCATCCAAATAACATTTATATGGGCTTATTGCTTCCTTTTCTTAGATTTTCGCCATTCCTGTATCAATTTTTTTTTCTGCAATCATTAACAATTCCATTTGTTTTCTCAAAGCATTCATCACGTGAAGATTGTTCACTTACCAATAAATACATTGGCCTAGTTTTTATTGCTATTAAAAACTGTGTAAACTAGTCGTAACAAGTATTTCTATTATAGTCTACGGAGATGATTTATGTAATCACTGGTTTACACAGTTTACAATAACAATGGGAACTAGGCCATTGGGTTTATTAAAGGAATATTAACCCCTTAACGACCACAATGTACCATGTATGTCTCTGGTCATTAAGGGTTTCCGTGCCAACAATAGCGTGGTTCACTCTGCAAGCAGCGGATCCGCACTATTAGTAACGCAATCCCTTTAAAAGACCAGTGATGTACAGGTTATATCGCTGGTCCTTAAGGGGTTAAACCGTTTTGTGCTGAGCTTGTGGGCAGTGGTTTAACATTGTATAGTGGCCATGGCAGGAGGGGCTGGGTCGCTGGTCGGCTGTGGACAGATGGAGCATGTCATAGGCTGGGTTGGGTAGAGTCAGGGTGTGCCGTGTCAGAGCCGGGGCAGTCCCTGGAAACTTACATCTGCCCTGATGGGGAAGAACCACTAGAGGGACCTCCCAACCCATGACAAGTCCACAAGATCTAGTACTATACAGTAGTACATAAAATCGAACCTATATTTCAAGTAAATGATTTTTGATTAGCCAGGTGATCAAGATTACCAAGAGATCACTTTAGTATTATATCTGTCACTATTGGGTTTTATCCAGCCATTAAGGTCACCATGCATATGTATGGTGACAGTTTAGTGGTCCGTATATACCCCAGGCAAAGAGACGGTATATAAAAATTCCTATCACTTTGTGATCCATTGAACAATTCAATCACACTGCCTCCCTAGAGGACAGTATCCACATTAGAAAAGGGAAAGCAGGTGATGGTAACAAAAACAATATCATCCATATAAGAAAGTACAATTTCAACATGTTAAAAAATATATTTTTTTCATGAAAAGGGGTTATGTCAAAGTTGTTTATTTTGATCTATAGATTTAAGGGACAGTGAAGTCAAAATTGAACTTTCATAATGGAAATAGAGCATGCAGTTTAAAAAGACTTTACAAATTACTTCCATTATAAAATTGTGCACATCTTTTTATATGCATGCCCCAGATACTACTTTGCATGTGCAAGAGTTGACTTCACAGTGCTGAGTTCAGCACATCAGCCATAGACAGTGCAAGCTGCCAGGAGGGGGACACAAAAAGCAGCAGCAGTTGTCCAAATCCTTAAAGGTCTGTTTATTGAGTATATGAGTGTTGAATGTTTACATGACTAATGGCTGATTTCCGAAACGTTGTATTTGTTTCTCTGTACTTAATAAACAGACCTTTAAGAATTTGAACAATTGCTGCTGCTTTTTGTGCTTTTCATATATATGAGTCAGTGATTGGCTGATGGCCTTCACATGATACATCTGACAGCACATTTAAACACATTTTGAAATGGGTCAGACTAAAATGTACTGCTCATTTAAAATGAGTTAGTGCGTTTACATTGTCTTTTTATCATGCACATATATATTATACAATACTACTATATTTAATTTTTCTTTTGAAGGTACATAAAACCCAAAATGTTTCTTTTATGAGTCAGATAGAACATACAATTTTAAACAAATTTCTATTATACTTCTATTATCAAATTGTCTTCATTTTCTTGTTATACTTTGTAGAAAAGCAGGAAAGGTAAGTTCAGGAGTGTGCATGTGTCTGCAGCCCTATTTCCTGTCATGTAGTGCCCCAAATTTGTGCACACTACCTACCTAGATATCTCTTCAACAAAGAATAACATAAGAACGAAGCAAATTATATTAGAAGCTAATTGGAAACTTTTTTCCTTTTTTCGTATCTGAATCATGAAAAAAAATGTTGGGTTTCATGTCCCTTTAACATAAAATGCAGGATTGGTCTTTGGGGGTAGACGCTCACTGGATAATAGAGACGTTCTGTTGATGGACAGTGAATTTCCATAAACATAATTTTTATTTAAATTATAATACATTTTAAAATATTCTCATTTAAAAAAAATAGTAATGTCCCTTAAGTACATTTCTTGCCATATATTTCCCAGCTTTATGGATGAAAAGCATTGCAGTTTGACCCTTCATTTGAAAAAAAAGTTCCATGCCCTTCGTAATAGTACTTTAGTTTCACCATTCTTAATTCACTGCTATGCCAAAAGTCAACAATATCAGGAAGACATTTTTGTGTTATTTGCATCTTGTAATAGTATGCCTAAGCGAGAAAACACCGAAGCAAAATCAATATTTGTGTAATGCATGTAATTATGTAAAAGGGATTCTAACAGCGCCACTATACTATGTTCCCTTGCTGTTAGTGTTGCAAAATTTGATATTACTGTGTGCTGCTTCAATATAATATCAGACCTGGCACAAGTAACTCTCTTGACTTTTCTCTCATTCCCTCTATGAATAAAACTCATTGTAAGTGAGCTACAATATATGTTACATATATCTTTGTGGATTTACATTTCTCATAATTGTGGATTTGTGCCTCTCTTTTTTGTATACATTACAGTGATTTTATATTCTATGAAGATATAATTGTAGCCAACTTTATTGAAGTGCCTGATACACAAAGGCTTTTTCAAACCTGAAATTGACATATAGAAATATTCTAATGCAAGTAAATACGCATTGCAAAGCACATTGGTATATTTCTAATTTGCCATAAAATGGAGACATTGTGCAATAATGTAGGCTGCATCTATTTAATGTTGACTGCATCTAAAAAAAAAGAAATTTCCTTCTAAAAAGGAACATTAAAGGGATATTGTGCTGAAAATATGTCAACAATGTATATTAAAAAGCAGCATTTAAACATGCTGAATATGTGTGATTTTTTCTGGGGAAAAACTTGTTAAATGAAAGCTGTTTCAATTAATAAAAAAAACAAAAAAAAAACAAGTATATTTATAAAGTCTGGAGGGATTGTTGCACTTTAAAAGGACAGTGTACAAAAATTATAAAAAAATGCATTGATTACACAATGCAACAAATAGACAAATGCTCATAAAAAAAATACAAATCATAACTTTAAAAATACTTCATTAAAAAGCATCCCCTTTACAATGTGTTCATCATGTGATGTAGGAACACCCACTGAAAAGGCCAGCGCAAGTATGTAGAGTAGTGCAGCTCCCAGCCAATCAAAAAGAACCAGCATGCATTCACGTTAGTCCCTCCCTTTCTGTTACAAACCCCAATGCGGATCTGTATCTTTTCATGGGCATAAATCTTCCTATGTGTCAAAGGGTTGTAACAGCAACTAAAGCTACCAGAACACCTCCCCAAACACCAATGAGCTAATAAGCCTATTGGCACATAGATAAAAGTATCCGTAGTCACCATCAAAACACTATGATGCACATTTCTGTTTTTTTTTTTATCATAGCAAGGACCACATTTATAACATTTTAAATCAGCTGCTAATATTATATGTATGATGTAGTTTAGACTTACTCCATTTCTTCAATTATTTAGTGCTCGGTATGAAGTATCCTACATCGATTCCCATGTCTGGTAAACAAATAATTTGAAGCACATGGCACTGCCAACTTGCATCAGCTCTGGTACTGCAGGCAGTGCACAAGCTTTTAAGCAGTCCAGCACAGCTTTCACGCTAGTGGTGTTCTCATGGGAATGTTACTAGGGAAGGGCGAATGTTTCTAAAAAATTTAAATTTAAAACAAATTTTGATACATTCGTTCGTTCGAAATGAATTTCGAATGTTTATATAACATTCTAACATTCTAAAATATTTGTTTGAATAATAGAATGTTTAGCTATGTATTCATTCAATTTTGAAATGTAATATTCGAATTTGAATGTCACATTCGAATTCGAATGTAAGATTCAAATTCAAAATAGTATTTCTAGTCTACAACTGTGTTTAATAAATGTAATATTCAAATTCGAATGCTACATTTGAATTTGAATGTCACATTCAAATTCAAAATAGTATTTCTAGTCTAATACGGTGTTTTTTAAATGTAATATTAGAATTCGAATGCTACATTCAAATTTGAATGTAACATTCAAATTCGAAATAGTATTTCTAGTCTAATACTGTGTTTTATAAATGTAAAATTCGAATTTGAATGTCACATTTGAATTCGAATGTGACATTTGAATTCAAAATAGTATTTCTAGTCTACAATTGTGTTTTATAAATGTAATATTTGAATTCGAATGTGACATTCGAAAACTGTAATTAACATTCTATAATAGAATTTTTAAGAATATTCGTTCTTATCAACACTCTTTTATGTAAATCCAAATTCTACAATAACATTCGTTCTAACATTCGAATTCGAATATAAACACATTCGCCCATCCCTAAATGTTACACATGCTTAAATCACAGACATACTGCAGTGGTAAGTAATGGATTTATGCTCTTATTGAATTTAACATTTGGGCTTTGGTTTGCATTTGAAAATGTGAAACATTCAAAAATTAAAAGAAGCATTACAGTAGCATTATTTTAATATTGCATTTATATGCATTTACTACTTGTTATCAATGAGGAAATATTAGGGCACACTGTCCCTTTAATGGATAGACTCTGTAGAATACTATAGGAATGGGAAATGTTTTCATCTGACTGTAGGGAAACTTTCAATAGTGTATAAAGCTCTCTAAAATTGACTAAGATTGCAGTCCCAGTCTTCCTGTATTCAGACTAATTATGATAATGACATCATTTTTTACATATTAAAGTAATCCTTTCTTGTAATAGTAAAATGATGTTTCAATTAAAGAAAAAAAATAGATAGGTCCCTTGTATTTTTCTCATTTGCAACCCCTACTCGTCTGATGGGCCAGCATGAATTGCTACAATATGTCACATTATCACTGTATGTTCATAAATTGCTGTGCCATTGTTATAATTGATCATTCTAATTGTTCCAACTTTCAATGTCATTTCTAATTACTCATCAAGTATTAATGCAATGCTAATATGATATTGTTTAATACATTTGTGACCTCTTTATAAAGGCTTTTAGGAACAGCAAATGTTACCAACTATTTCAACAATTTTTTTTTAATAAATGCATATAAATCCACCCATTTATCTAGCCACATACCTTTAACACTGCATTACTGGATAATACTTTTTGAGATATGATGCAGATGTATGAAAGAAAAAAGTACTAACTATCGATTACATAGATAAATATATGGATTAAATCATTAACTGCAATAAATTTTAAGGTAAAGATAAGGACGGGAGGGATTATATTTTTGAGTTTCAGCGTAGAAAGCCTGGATAGACAATAGCATCAATTGAGAATGAAAATGCAAATGCGTTATTCCTATTTAGGTGGTGGTAATCACGGCGTCATTAGGACAAAATGTGCAAAGCGCTATTTTTGCCGTTGTTGTGCGCATGTGAATGTGGACCAATTTGTATTATAATTATATGCATAAGCGGCAAACACGATTGGATCATGTTTGCATAAACGTAGGTGCTAAAATAGTGGACGTTATCGATGAAAAATAAAAATTGATTTTAAAAGTAAATGAGGCTTGATTTGCAAGAGTTTAAGGTTGGTAATTTTACTTTCATACACGTTATTTAGAATATGTGTTTTGGATAGATAAAAACTGGGAAAGGTTTGTAATCCTTTAAGGCGCATCAAAAACCGTAACAAAATTCTTTACCAAAATTGTATTTTATCACAAACCTAAAATTTGTAATTACACAGTAATACATCATATTAAATATGCACAGCATACATTTTAGTACACTGGATGGGCAATAATCAGTTAGAAATATATACTTTTAAGTACAAAATACAAAGCCTAATTGTTGTTTTTTGGTAACATGGGTTGAACATGGGTGTTCTATGGACATACAGTCGTATGCAAAAGTTTAGGCACCCCTGATAATTTCCATGATTTTCATTTATAAATAATTGTGTGTTTGGATCAGCTATTTCACTTTGATCTATCAAATAACTGAATGACACAGTAATATTTCAGTAGTGAAATGAGGTTTATTGGATTAACAGATAATGTGCAATATGCATCCAAACGAAATTAGACAAGTGCATAAATTTGGGCACCCCGACATAAATATTGCATCAATATTTAGTAGAGCCTCCTTTAGCAGAAATAACAGCCTCTAGATGCTTCCTATAGCCTGTAATAAATATCTGGATTCTGGATGAAGGTATTTTAGGCCATTCCTCCTTGTAAAACATCTCCAGTTCATTTAGGTTTGATGGTTGCCGAGCATGGACAGGCCACTTCAAATCACCCCACAGATTTTCAATGATATTCAGGTCTGGGGACTGGGATGGCCATTCCAGAACGTTATTCTTGTTCATCTGCATAAATGCCAGAGTAGATTTTGAGCAGTGTTTTGGGTCGTTGTCTTGTTGAAATATCCAGCCCCGGCATAACTTCAACTTTGTGACTGATTCCTCAACATTATTCTCAAGTAAGGAAAAAAGAAGCACAGCGCATCCGCAATTCACAGTATTATTTATTCACAAAACAAATGACACATAATGCAAATACACTTACAGGATACAAGTGTAAGGAAAGCACTTCGGCATAAAGCCCACTCGTGTAGACTGCTGTAGTCGTCGAGGGGATTCCAGAGACGCCGACCTGCAGCACCTGGTTTCAACGTTCTCTCCACAGCTTATTGCAAGTCTTTTACGCTGTTCGACCGTGTTCTCACGTCTTGTGTAGATAAATCTTCCCTCTACGCGTTTCATCTGCTCACAGGCAGACTTTCTCAAGGGATTTTTTTACAGAACTGATAATCCTACTAGTAGCAGAAATCTATTTAAATCTCCCCGCTAGCCAGGATGTCATCTATTACATCATCCTGTTTTCATACATTGTATCCATAAAACTTTATCTATAATTACAAAATTAACAATTCATCCTATTGCCATAGTATAACTAAAATTCTAAAATCCATGTAACGAATACAATATAATATAAATACAATATAAATATATATAATCTATACATAAAGCAAAAATAGTCAAAAATATTGAAAATAAAATATAATAAATAGATAAAAAGTCCCTAAAATTAGATTGTTGATAGGTATACAACAATTTAACAATTGGTAATATAATGGGAGGGATACAATAACTCCCCTGATTATGTTCTATCCACAATTTCATAGTTCCATAACCAAAATGCATATACAGAAATTTAAAGTAGATACTGTACGTCATGTGAGCATTTTCATGGTATTGCTTATATACTGTATCATATAATCCATAAATGCTTGCAAGTCTAAGTCTATATTAAGCCCTTTTGGTTCCAAGCATTCTAAACGATGGATCCACTTTGTTTCACACTTCCTAAGTAGTAAGAGCCTCCTATTGGCACAGGGGCCTAGTTTAATTTGTTCTAAAGCCCTGATTTCAAGGTCCAAAGGATTTTTGTCATGACTTAATCTAAAGTGATTAGAAACACTATGCTTATCATACCCTGTTGTTATATTGTCAACATGTTCATACCACCTTCTTTTTATGCTTCTTTTTGTACTTCCTACATATGTTTTTCCACATTTGCATAGAAGTTGGTACACTACATAAGTAGATTGGCAATTGCATCTAAAATCCAAATTAAATTTCTTGCTATTATCAAAATTACAGACCTCATTCCCTTTAATAATATGTTCACACATAATACAGCCTTTCCTACCACATTTATATGTCCCAGCCTGTATTTTTAACCAGCTTGATGAAACAGTTGAACTTTTTTTATTATGTTTAAGTTTGGATGGAGTTATCATACTTTTGCCTTCTAAACTAATTGCGAATTATAGCCTGTAGTTGAGAAGGCAAAGGAAAAGTGCTGTGCAATCCCCTACGGATGATATTATGAAATCAAACAGGATAAAAGACAAGCATAGGGACCATGATAACCAAGTCAAATTTATAACCACGTATAATGAAGGTTCCCAATTAGCTAAAAAATATCTTAAAAAAGCATTGGGATATACTATCAGGAGACCCAGTTCTAAAGAATAGTATAGGGAAAAATCCTCAAATAATTTTCAAGAAGAATCATAATTTAAAAAGTTTGATAGCTCCAACAACAGGGTATGATAAGCATAGCGTTTCTAATCACTTTAGATTAATTCATGACAAAAATCCTTTGAACCTTAAAATCAGGGCTTTAGAACAAATTAAACCAGGCCCCTGTGCCAATAGGAGGCTCTTACTACTTAGGAAGTGTGAAACAAAGTGGATCCATCGTTTAGAATGCTTGGAACCAAATGGGCTTAATATAGACTTAGACTTGCAATCATTTATGGATTAAATGATACAGCATATAAGCAATACCATGAAAATGATCACATGACATATAGGGGCATACGTATCAATCTCTGTATAGAGCTTGATGCTCCGTGTTTGATGAGCCTGATGACTCGCCAGAAAGAGCAGTTATGAAGCAGCGGTCACAAAGACCGCTGCTCCATAACCTTTCCGCCTGCTCTGAGCAGGCGGACAGACATCGCAACAATACAACCCGATAGAGTATGATCAGGTTGATTGACACCCCCCTGCTGGCGGCCTATTGGCCGCGAGTCTGCAGGGGCGGCGTTGCACCAGCAGCTCTTGTGAGCTGCTGGTGCAATGATGAATACGGCGAGCATATTGCTCGCCGTATTCAGCGAAGTCTGGCGGACCTGATGCGCACTGGCGGATCAGGTCCACCAGACTTTCATAACTAAAGGCCACAGTCTCTACTTTAAATTTCTGTATATGCATTTTGGTTATGGAACTATAAAATTGTGGATAGAACATAATTAGGGGAGTCATTGTATCCCTCCCATTATATTACCAATTGTTATATTAATGTATACCTATCAACAATCTAATTTTATGGACTTTTTATCTATTTATTATTTTTTATTTTCAATATTTTTGGCTATTTTTGCTTTATCTATAGATTATATGTATTTATATTGTATTTATATTATATTGTATTCGTTACATGGATTTTAGAATTTTAGTTATACTATGGCAATAGGATAAATTGTTAATTTTGTAATTATAGATAAAGTTTTATGGATACAATGTATGAAACAGGATGATGTAATAGATGACGTCCTGGATAGATTTAAATAGATTTCTGCTACTAGTAGGATTATCAGTTCTGTAAAAAAATCTCTTGAGAAAGTCTGCCTGTGAGCAGATGAAATGCGTAGGGAAGATTTATCTACACAAGACGTGAGAACACGGTCGAACAGCGTAAAAGACTTGCAATAAGCTGCGAAGAGGACGTTGAAACCAGGTGCTGCAGGTTGGCGTCTCTGGAATCCCCTCGACGACTACAGCAGTCTACACGAGTGGGCTTTATGCCGAAGTGCTTTCCTTACACTTGTATTCTGTAAGTGTATTTGTATTATGTGTCATTTGTCCGGTGAATAAACTATACTGTGAATCGCGGGTGCGCTGTGCTTCTTTTTTCCTTTCTTGTACAGCTTTTTCACTTTGGGACCAAACACAGTGGGAGTCCTATGAACAACCAGCTGCTCCGCACACAGAAGGATCATTCCATTACAATTACTACTTTCTGAGATTCATCAAACTTGATTTACTTCATCAGCACTAACTGGAACTTACAGGACTGAGTGCATTGGGACTAAGCTAAGTGTGTATGGTCTCTATATATGTTCTACATTTTTAATAACTACAATATTATGTTGTTTCATAGGTTTGTGTTATAAGTTTATTTTCATTATAAGTTTATTTTCATCATATTTAACTATAGCGTGTTCTTCCAGAGTCTGATTGTGCTATTTATTGTTTTTCAAGTGATTATTCTCAAGTATCTGCTGATATTGAGTGGAATCTATGCGACCCTCAACTTTAATAAGATTCCCAGTACCGGCACTGGCTACACAGCCCCACAGCATGATGGAACATCCACCAAATTTGACTGTGGTTAGCAAATGTTTGTCTTGGAACGCTGTGTTCTTTTGCTGCCATGCATAACGCCCCTTGTTATGACCAAATAACACATTCTTTGTTTCATCAGTCTACAGCACCTTCTTCCAAAATGAAGCTGGCTTGTCCAAATGTGCTTTTACATACCTCAAGCGACTCTGTTTGTGGCATGTGTGCAGAAGAGGCTTCTTCTGCATCACTCTCCCATATAGTTTCTCCTTGTGCAAAGTGCGCTGAATTGTTGAATGATGCACAGTGACACCATCTGCAGCAAGATGATGTTGTAGGTCTTTGGAGGTGGTCTGTGGGCTGTTTTTTGTCCGTTCTCACCATCCTTTGCCTCTCCGATATTTTACTTGGCCTGCCACTTCTGGCCTTAACAAGAACTGTGCCTGTGGTCTTCCATTTCCTCACTATGTTCCTCACAGTGGACACATAGCCTAAATCTATGTGACAGCTTTTTAAAGCCTTCCCCTAAACCATAATGTTAATTTAATGTTAATTTGAGAGTTGTTTTGAGGCCCCCATGTTGCCACTCTTCAGACGAGAGTCAAAGAGAACAACAACTTGAAATTGGCCCCTTAAATACCTTTTCTCATGATTGGATGCACCTGTCTATGAAGTTCAAGGCTTAATAGGCTCACAAAACCCATTGTGTGTTCCAATTAATCAGTGCTATGTAGTTAAAGGGATTAAAAACAACAAAATGACAAGTGTGCCCAAATTTATGCACCTGTCTAATTTCGTTTGGATGCATATTGCACATTTTCTGTTAATCCAATAAACCTCATTTCACTACTGAAATATCACTGTGTCCTTCAGTTATTTGATGGATCAAAATTAAATTGCTGATCCAAACATCCAATTATTTATAAATGAAAATCATGGAAATTGTCAGGGTGCCTAAACTTTTGCATACAACTGTATATGATATTGTCTCTCTAATCTCAGCATAAGATTTTCGCACTACAAATCTCACCGTTTTTTCTTGCAAACTAAAAGGTGACAGGCTTTTCTCAAAACACTCAAAATACCTATAATCCTAAGAGAAAAACACATGCATACAAAAATATAGGCAAATGTAAAATGCTATATGCAGAAAGCAGTGTAATGTGATTTATATTAGCTGCAGGATTTACTTTTTAAAGTGAGCCCCCTGCTCACTGCTAAATTCACTCCATGCAGCAAAGTGTCCCTTTCCAGCGAGCTCCATTACTTCCAATAGGAGAAATCTCGCCAGTGCCCCTTTTTTTTACGATAATTCCACAAGGGCAGCCCCTGCGAGTGTCGGCTAGAAAAACCGTCTGATCAGGCGACGTTTAGATCATTGGGCCCTAAGAGTTATTGCATTCTGTTTTTATTATGCAATTCTTCTGTATTTAATGGTCCTTAAATGATCCAAAAGGTAAAATCCAGTGAAATAATTAATACATATTACACATACGTTTGACTCTAAACATGTTTAAGAATATGCAATTTTCTGCTCAAAGATAGTAATTTGAGCATTTTCATCTTTTTATAATTATGTTTGACAACTTCAGCTAAGGCTACAACACACACTGGGCAAGATTACAACTACAATTGCGAAAACACCACAAGAGTTATGGTTTTCCGCATTTGGGGTTGCGCCGGTATTACAAGTTGCAAAATAACTAATTTTGCACACTCGTTAACCGGCGTAATCCAAAAAGCCAGTACGCCTGTGAGTTCACGTTTTCCCCCATGAGAAGAGAAATAGAAAAAACCTAAAACCCTAATTTGTTATGCAAAGCCCATGGCGTATTCTTCTCGAAAAGTGTACATGAAAATGTGAATATTTCATATTGCAATAATGTTTTCTTAACAGAATATGTTCTATTTATTTCTAAATAAATATTTCTCAATATATGTGATTATTTTTGGACAGATATATGTATTTATAGCGAGATATCTTTATCAATATATATATTTCTAGATATCTCGAGATCTATATGTGAATATCTCTTTGAAAATCCCTCTGACATTGTTTAAAGTGCATAAGATTGTAATGTGAAATCGTTTCATTATCTCCATAGTTAAACATAAGTCTATACGTATAAATCCATGTTTCTCTATGTATGTGTATGTATGTCAATGTAAAATCCTTTCGTCTGATTTTTTTCTAACACCCGAGATCTCATATCTTTGAGCCCTTATAACTTTTGTGTGCAATATATTTTTAAAATTATTTTTAATAGACAGTGTTAATATGAGTGTAACTGTACTTTGTAATGTATTTTTTTAAGTGTTTTGTGAAACTTTTATGTTGCAGAAAACTGTTAACTACAGCTCTTCGAGAGCAGAAAGAAATGTGTAAAAGGCGATTGCGCATGCAATCGCGATTTTTCAAGACTTGTAATATCTGTGCAATGAAAATTGATTGTGGAAAGACAATATCGGGCAGGGAAAACTCATACCGCACGACTTGTAATCTTGCCCACTGTAGGCAGAGTTCTCATCTGTCCCTTTTGCTACTTCCCTTTCAGGGTACAGATACCGCTTTCCAAAGCGAAACTAGGGATTGCCTCAGCTCTGCCCATAAACCGCCTGATCTATTTTACCCATGACACGACTGTCCTCAAGCAAAATATGTGAGTTGCCCTTCCTCCCACAACACATCCATGAAGCCCAGCTCACAAGTTCCTTACAACTCCCAGTCTTGAAAAGTGGCTCCAGATTTGGGAAATGCAAAGAAAAAGTTGACTTTAAAGATAAATATCAATGATGAAAGAGTTATAACTTCTACTGCCTATCACTACCTTAATTTGACTTAAAGTAAAGGTCAATTTTGATGAATTAGTGCCTGATTTTTAATAATCCTATTAAAACAAGGGCACTTTAATTCATCAAAATTGACATTTCGCTCCTTTTCTTCAAAAACGTACCTTTTAATCCTGGTAGCCCACTGCAAAGCATTTCCTCCGCCCGTCGCAAGCCCTCTTCGCGGGTCCAAAATGACGAATCCGGCTTCCTCCAATCACGGCATTGCATCAGGCCAGGATCCGCTCGGGGGGAAAGCCGTGATTGGAGGAAGCCAAATTTGTCATTTCTGACATAAGAAGAGGCTTCTAACTGCCGGGGGAATCGATGGAGCGGCTTTCAGGATTAAAAGGTAAGTTTTTGAAAAAAAGGAGTGAAATGTCAATTTTGATGAATTAAAGTGCCCTTGTTTTTAATAGGTTTATTAAAAACGGGCACTAATTCATCAAACTTGACCTTCACTTTAAAGGGACACAAAACCATTTTTTTTCTTAATGATTCAGATAGAGCAGGCAATTTTAAGCATTTTTTTACTTTACTCCTTTTATAATTTTTTCTTCATTCTCTTTATTTGAAAAAAAGCAGGAACGTAAGCTTAGGAACAGGCCCATTTTTGGTTCAGCACCTGGGTAGCGCCTGCTGATTGGTGGCTAAATGTAGTGTAGTGGAAGGGTGAGAAAGACAACAAATTGTGTATTTCTGGTGCACCTTCATCCTAGCTTTTTTCGAGTCATTAAAAGTACATTTAACAATTTGAGATTGTACTATAAAATATAATTACATTATTTATTTGGTCCCCTTGTCCTGTAATTTAACTCCAGAAAATAAGTGCATACTTAGAGGGAGATAAAACCCAAACTGTATCTTTTGTGAGTCAGACAAAGCATATGATTTAAAAAAAAAAAAAAACAACAAAAAAAAACTTACTTCTATTATCATATTTACATAGTTTTCGATCATGGTATTCTTTGTGGGAGAGATATCTAGATAGGTAGCGTGCATATTTCTGGAGCTGCACATGACAGGAAAAAACACTGCCACCTACTGTTCTTGCAAGTGTACAACATAGTTATAACACTGCTGCCATATATTGCTCCAATCACATGCACGCTACTACACCTTCCTACCTACTTTTCAACAAAAGATACCAAAAGAACAACGCACATTTTATAATAGAAGTAAAATAGAAAGTGTTTTAAAATTTGACACTCTATCTGAATCATGAAAGAAGTGTTTTGGGTTTTACGTCCCTTTAACACTGTTATATTCCACACAGATACTGGTTGCACACTATCGTTATTCATTTATAGTGGTCCCTGACTAGCTTAATCAGAAAAGTAAATCTAGGTTACAACATGGCAGTGCCTGCATTTTCAATATTTAATTAACTAATAAAATAGAAAAAAAAAATATGCTTAATTGTATATTCTCAAGCTAATCTTTACTTTAAATATATTGTTCTTGCATTTATTGATTGCCCCTTTAAAATACTTTAAATACCTGTAAATATGCTCACTTTTAAAAAATAACATGCAACAAAGTAGTAAACCTATGCAATAAACAGTGAAGAAAGGAATATCAACTGAAGCTGCAATTACTGCCAAAAATCATTGTCCATTGCTTTCTTGGCCAATAACCAAATACTTGGCATCAGTTGAAGAACATGGTGAGAAATACAATTAAAACAGTGCTCTACACTCTCTCAAGAGAGGGTGGTGTACATTCTCCAGAATTCAGAACCATGTAATCCTGCTATACAGTGGTTGCTTAATCAGTGCCAGAGCTCATTGTATATGTCCCTAATTGATCACATTGAGATGAGTAAAACAATACACAAGAGGCTTTTCAAAGGGTGTCTCCCTGGACTGCAAGATAATTCAATTATGCTAGCAAAAACTTAAAAGACAATTTTAAGAGCTTCTAAAACATTTAGGGCTAGATTAAAAGTGGTGCAGTATTTTAACGTACGCCCGTAAACGGGTAGATTTGCCTGTTTACAGGTGCACGTTAAATAACCACCCATGATGAGTGGCTGGTTAATGCTACTGTGACTTTGCGCTCAGAAAAATTAACCAGAGGTCAGACCTCTGGTTTATTTAAAAAAATTCCCTGAATTGCCCCCCAAAATAAAGATTATAGTTTTTTTAAAATTATATATATATATATTTTTTTTAAATATAACTGCACTAAGCAGCTATAAGGGTATAAAGTGAATGGATGTGGGGATGTTAAAAAAAAACAGCACTGAAAAGTGGCTTTACATTGCGGCCTATGGGGACTGTGTTTTAACTGTTAATATATATGTATATGCTTATATGTTCATCCAAACAATCACACTCTCTGGATTTAAGCACAGCAAAGGTTCATTCAGTGACTTTTCGGGGTTTACATCCCTTCCTTGCTTAGAAACATATACGGTATATTAGGTGTTTATATGTGTGTATACACATATAAACACATAAATATATATGTATATATTCATATACATATATATTTAAACTTTGTTGCCCAACGATGCACGACTTACCCCCTTCTCTGCGATATGTTCTATGCTGTGTCTATCGGCATCAGAACGAGGAGCCTATGGAAGCGTGCTCTTGTGAGGTCACGCTAGCATTGCGCTTAACTTTAAATACCAGCTCACATTTATGTGCGCTGGTATTACGAGAGAAGTGCAAATATCGCACTTGCAAAAGCGCAATTTTGCGCACCACTCTAGCCCTTATTTTGTACATAGGTGTTTTGCAAAACAGTATTTAATTCTTGCAACATACTAAGTATATATATAAAAAAAAAAACCTTTCACGCTCTGTCTCACTATAAAATAAAATTAGGAGGAAGGCAAAAACTGGGGCGTGAAAAACTGAGAATAAATGGCAGACATAATGAGACACAGAAAGAGTGACAGTCACTGACAACAAAAAGAAACATGACAAAAAGATAAAGAGACAAAGAGACAAGAAACGTACATAGCCATGGTGGCAGTGACAGACAGGAAACAAAGTAGCAAAAAAAAACAACTAGCAATGATAAGCCACAGAAAGGTCAAATTATCGTACACAAAATAATGAATGTATGTGTGTACATAAATACAGTATATATTATACATTTATACACATACAAAACAACAACATAAATTAGCTGGCACTCACTCACTTAAAAAATGCAAATACTACCAAGATAAAATGGAGGAACTGTTGCAACTATTGGTCAAAAGATGACAAGCCAAGTGCTGAGGGAGTACTGCCAGGGTCATGGGATTGGCAACCAGCCCAATTTATATGTGTATGTATATTGGCAGATAGAGGCGCTGGTTCTAAGGGATCTCCAAAGACAGAACCCCTTTTTGGGAAGATTGTGAAATCACCTGTGGAGCCGCTTGTTTGATATTACTCTATACAGACAGAATTCTTCTGGGAAAATTGTGAAACAGAGAGAAAAATCCTTTGGAGATCCCTTAGAACCAGCACCTCTATCTGCCAATATAGATTGTTTGTACAGCTTTGAGAGAGACTGTTTTGAAGGCAGCGGTTCTAACTAAAGGGAAGTAACTATCCTATTGTATATTCTTTTTTTGTTCAGTATATGTGTATGTATGTATATATTCAAATTATATAAGTATTTAACTGCTGAACAATATACACCTCTGTGCTGAACTGTTTTGCCGTTTTTAGATACTTTTTACATTTAAGCCCTACTGTAGGCCATTTTTCCTTGAGAAACACACACATATTATATATATATTTTTTACAGGTAACCCAGGAGATTTAAACTATTTAAACTATATCATTCTATGTATATACCATGACATTAATAATTTACCTACATTTACCCATTTAAAAGGACAGTCAAGTCAAAATTAAACTTTCATGTTTCAGATATAGAGCATGCAATTTTAAACAATTTTCAAATTTACCTTTGTCATCAAGTTTGCTTTGTTTTCTTAGTATTCTTGGTTAGAAGCTAAACCTAGGTAGGCTCATATGCTTATTTCTAAGCCCTTGCAGGCTGCCTCTTATCTCAGTGCATTTAGACAGTTTTTACAGATAGACAGTGCTAGTTGATGTGTGCCATATAGATAACATTGTGCTCACTCCCATGGAGTTATTTATAAGTCAGCACTGATTTGCTAAAATGCAAATCTGTCAAAAGGACTGAGATAAAGGGCAGTCTGCAGAGGCTTAAATACAAGGTAATCACAGAGGTAAAAAGTGTATTAATATAACAGTGTTGGTTATGCAAAACTGGGGAATAGGTAATAAAGGGATTATCTATCTTTTTAAACAATAAAAAGTTTTAATGGACATTTCACTGTCTATTTAAAGACTTGCAAGTTGTTTGTGAGCCACGGATTGAAGAGTGATCTAATATAATAAATTTCCCTATTACAATTACCTACAAGAGTTCCATAACTTTACTATCCCTATTTTTATCTGGTGATTTGATATATTGGACCCTGTAAACAAGAGCATTCTTTGGAGCCTTTAAACCTCATTAAAGCAGCAGACAGTTTAGTTTTAGTTTTTGAAATCAATTTAATCTATCTGACATCATTAAAGAATAGATGGAAAAGACTCTATCAAATGTATATTGATTTTATAATCTCTGCATTAAAAATGGATGTTCAGGCAAATGAGAACTGTACCAAGATGTTTGACTGTAATTATGTTTCCTATTTTATAATTTGCACACATTTCAATACTATGGCATTTCAATAGCCGTGCACCTTCTTGAACTAGTTAAGCTGCTATACGTGATCAATACAAAATGTCTAGTGTTCCTATTTTATAAACACACAATACAACTACATTTTTTTTTGGGGGGGTGGCACTATTATGTCCCTTTAAATCCTTTAAAACTTCTGAAACACACCAGGGGATACAAAGAAAGGCTGCTGAAGTAGATACATAAAAAAAATGGTGTAAATAATGTTTTCTTATTAATTGATATATTGTTGGTTGAAACAGGAGTTAAGAAGCAGCGGTTTTTAAGACCGCTGCTCCTTAACTCGTCAGGCGGCGGGACAGAAATCTGCTCGATCACATACGATCAAGTTGATTGACACCCCCTGCTTGTGCAATCATAAATGCCGACAGTGCATGCTGTCGGCATTTATCAATGTGCGGAGGACATGATCCGCTACAGCGGATCAGGTCTGCTCGCACTTTCATAAATCGGGCCCAATGTGTATGATGGCTTTTTGAAACCATTAGAAAATCAAGATATGTTTTTTTTTTTCAAATAATCCAGAATAATTCACCATTTCTAAGACTGTGAAAACCTGTGCAATGCTCCTCTTCGTATGTCTATACTAACAGACTGGAATAGTCCCAATGACATTTGGCATATTTTTAATTTGTCACATCCACAACAATAAACATGCAGGGCAGAAACATGGCACTAATAATGGCTCAGTGATTATGTATTTGATTTGCCTTTCTAGCCAACTAAGAAAAAGGATATTTATTTTTATGAAGAATTGAATGTTACGGCATCCAGAATAAAAATAAAAAAAAAGAAACTGCCAAGTCAGTTTTCAGCTGCGGAAACATAATTAAAAACTGGCTTAAAATTGCAGAATGTTCATTTGCCTTGTGTCTTAATATTACAATTCCAGTGATAAATCAGGCACATTTCCCAATGGATAGATAACAGTTAACATTAAATAGGAAGCTAAGTTATTGTTGAATTATTGCATTTATGAGCCCCTGCTATCTCCTTACTCTCACTTACTTATTCAGTTAGGAAAGTTAATCCTACCATTTTCACCTTGTCATATCTTTAGCTGTACAGTGGGAAATGGCTGATAGTCATAGACAAAGTGCAAGAATGCCAACCCTTATAACCAGAAGATATTATTGAGTGAGCACATACATTTAACATAAAGAAGATTTCATTGGCCAATAAATCACCACAGATTTACTAAGATACTAAGACTGGAGAAGATATTCCATTTACAGAAAGCTTCTGATATAATGTACCGCCAAGAAGTGAATAACAATCTTGCTCTAGTTTTGGGCAGATAAAAATTTATAATTTTAGGACAATATTGTCAATGTGTTTTTCCAGCAATCACAATCACAAAATGCTTCTCCTGTTTAATACCCCTAAAACTTGAAAATATTATCTACTGAAAACTACATATTTATGAAATGCTGAACTCACCAAGGGAACCTTGTCCACCAAGCATCATGGCAAATTGGCAGCTATTTTTATGAAAGGAAATGCTTGTGTATTCATACCCCACTTTTCCCAGCCAATCGCGCAAGAGCAGGGCTTGTCAATCATCCAGGTCAGCTCTAATGAGCATGATTTAACTCCACCGGCCTTGACCACAGATACCTAACTCACATTTTAGGCCTGCTTGCACATGTCAAAAACACTCAGGACTGAAGCTTTGTTTGCAGCTTGTTTGGAAAAGGGCTCATCTGTACTATACAACAAGCTGATAATTATCAAATTATAAAATGTTATCAACCCCCTATTACTAAAATGTCTTGCTCCAATTAAATAAGACGTTGTAGAAACACAAATTACAAACTTTATTTTGTTATTTTCTTATTGACTCCTCCCATCTAGATGATAATCACACCAGTAATCAAGCAACATTCTCACCCTTTACTTAAAGGACCACTAAATGCAGTAGAATTTAATAATTGACAAATAGACATCAATAAACAACACAATATGACTTTCTTTGAATTTGAAATCAGCAGTAGAATATTTTTCTGGCCAATTTTAAAGTAAATCCAATGTTCCCTATCCCTGTATCATGTGACAGCCATCAGCCAATCACAAAATACACATACATATACTAGTCACTTTTGCAAATGCTCAGTAGGAGCTAGAGCCCTAGAAAGTGTTAAAATAAAAATGTGCATGTTTTGATAATGGAAGTATATTGGAATTTTTTTAATTGCATGTTTTATGTGAATTATAAAACTTTAATTTTTACTTTTAAAGCCCTTTAAATTACATCAGTTTTCTCCTAGAAGAAGTAAAGCAAGGCAATCTATGCTTTTGTGTAGTAGCTTATGTTTAGGGGTAGGTAAATGACATAAAGAATATTAGGATGACATTTGAACATTTCTGTAGAACGAAGGTTACATTTCCTTATTTCATATGTAACACTTGCTTTAAAGAGCAGATCTTTGAAAAGGTGAAATGTAACATATAAATATGGAGTCTCCTAGATATACAAATAAGAATTTATAAGTTCTAAGACTGTATTTTACAGCAAGTGCTGGACATTTAACCTCTTTATTATCTATAGATCACTATGGCAGGGTGAACAGTAAGTCATTCCTTCTCTTTCATGACTGAAGAGGACTAAAGCACACATAAAAATCACAGGGTATTTGTTGTTTGGATGTACTAGTGTTGAAAAAAAAAATATATATATAAATAAAAAATATATAAGTAACAGTGTACACTAATATTTTTTTCCTTTTTAATGGGTTCCCAAATATTCATTTTACCTACTGGAGTGTATTAAAATGATTTGCAAATATCTCCTTCATTTTTATTTTCTCCTTTGTCTATTGTTCCCCACCCATACTTAACATTTCTGATCTTACGTTCTGGTCACCAAAAAAAAAGGAATAATACTCCCATGGGGGGGGCAGTGACAGAGAAGTACTAAAATGTTAATTTTCCATTATTCTCTCTAGGGACTGATTATCTTAAAGTGTCTCTGGACTGGCAAGATTATTTAAGAATGCTCGCCAGTCCTTCTATTTCCCTGCTCCATAAAACCATTTGTTACCCTGAAAACAGGGGATTATACTGTATTTTCATATGAGGAGATGAAAACATCTGAACAATTGAATTTGTAATTTAAAAATCATACAAAATTAATATTTTAAACAATCACGCATAAATACACAGAAAAAAATGTATTGTTAATGTGCATCAAAAATCGTAACAAAATTGTTCACCAAGAATTGTATTTTATCAAAAACTTAAAAATTTGTATGCAAATTACACAGGAATATTAAATATACACAGTGTAATTTGTAATTTAAGTACACTGGATGTGAAAATAAACGCTAAAAATTCATACAAAATACAAAACGAAATTGTTGTTTTTCGTAAAATGGGGTGAACATGGGCTTTCCATGGGCTATGTATGAAGCCAGGGAATAGAGTGTGCCACATAGGAACCATGTAGCGAGTGCATGCGCTTGACTTGTTGTGCGGGAGAAAGAAGCAAGCATCCTGCTGTCAGGAATCATCAAAGCTAGAAGACTGAAGGAATGATAATTGTCCTGTGGCAATGAAGAAACTTTTATTTGGTCTTGATACAGCCCCTATTTATAAATTCTAAGCCACTATAAGTAGATTATTCAGAAATCCCCAAAACAGTATATTAATATAACGTCTTAGGTATTTCCGTATAATCTATTATTGTGGCTTTTTAAGCACAAGTATTGTTGTCCATAATTAGTATTCATATTAACTTGGATTTAGAGCAAAATAAGAAGAAAACATCTTTAAAAGCTAGGAGATTTTCTTTTTTCTAGATATTTTATTTTCTGGACTATGCTTTAATGAGATATTATAACTGTAATGTATGCATTATATTAAAGGAATGTGGATTAGATGGTGCGTAATATGTCCACATTTACTAAAGATATCCTTTGTTCAGATGTTGTACATACAAACATCTCCCACATATATACACACGCTCACACATATACACATTTACTCACATACATATACACACACACTTATACACATATATACATGAACTGCACACACATATATACACAAACGTATACACATGCGTACATACACACAAACGTACATACATAAATACAGAACACAGGCATACCTAGCCAAAAATGTTGTTAGGTATTAGGGACTTAGGAGGTTAAGGAGAACAGCACCGTTTTAAGGGTGGGGCCGTGGCGGGAGGTGTCAGGGTAGCAGGTGGATAGCGGGTAAGGTTGTGGACATGTCTTTGTTCGGGGTAAAGGAAACTTCTGTAAATCAGGATGTATGGCTGCCTCAGAGGGACAGCGATCAGAACTAGGGATTTTCCCTCTCAAATGTGGACAGTTGGGAGGTCTGTGTGTGTAAGTATACGTGTGTGTGTGTGTATATATATATATATATATATAAAGGTTAACATATAAGTATGTGCTTAAGTTTGTGATTAATAGGTATTTGTCTCCTCCCCTATATATGGTTCTTGTAGACACTTGTGCTGATTGGTTGTATCATGCAGACTTACCGCTGTGTTTTGCAGAGCCATTGCTATTTGATTAACTTTGCAGTCACCTATTTAGTCCAAGAACTGGATTTAAATTATTTTAAAACTGGACAGCTATCAATAGTATAATCTATCGGCTAGATTACGAGTGTTGCGTTATGAGTAAGAAAGCAACGTTAAGCCTCATAACGCTGCTTTTTTACTAACGCTGCTATTACGAGTCTTGCAGATTTAGGGGCACCGCACACTTTTTTGGCCTTACCGCAAATCAACTTACGCAAATTGCGTATAGTCTTTTTTGAATGGGACTTCCATAGAGCCGGTATTACAAGTTTCTCCTGGGAGGCCAAAAAGTGAGCGGTACGCCCTATCTCGTCAAGATTCGCACCACATTCTAAAGTCAGTAGTTATGAGTTTTACACTACAAAGCTGTAGCATAAAACTCATAACTAAAATGCTAAAAAGTACACTAACACCCATAAACTACCTATTAACCCCTAAACCGAGGCCCTCCCGCAACGCAAACACTAAAATACATTTTTTAACCCCTAATCTGCCGCTCCCAATATTAACCCCTAAACTGCCGCACTCCCGCCTCGCAAACACTAGTTAAATATTATTAACCCCTAATCTGTCACCCCTAACATCGCCGCCACCTAACTACATTTATTAACCCCTAATCTGCCGCCCCCAACGTTGCCGTCACTATACTAAATTTATTAACCCCTAAATCTAAGTCTAACCCTAACCCTAACACCCCCTAACTTAAATATAATGAAAATAAATGTAAATAAAAATTACTATCATTACCTAAATTATTCCTATTTAAAACTAAATACTTACTTGTAAAATAAACCCTAGGCTAGCTACAATATAACTAATAGTTACATTGTAGCTAGCTTAGGGTTTATTTTTATTTTACAGGCAAGTTTGTATTTATTTTAACTAGGTAGAATAGTTACTAAAAAGTTATTAACTATTTAATAACTACATAGCTAAAATAAATACAAATTGACCTGTAAAATAAAACCTAACCTGTCTTACACTAACACCTAACCTAACCCTACAATTAAATAAACTCCCTAAATTAAATACAATTAACTAAATTCAATACAATAAGCTAAATTACACAAAAAAAACAAACACTAAATTACAGAAAATAAAAAACAAATTACAAGATCTTTAAACTAATTACACCTAATCTAATAGCCCTATCAAAATAAAAAAGCCCACCCAAAATAAAATAAAAAACCCTAGCCTAAACTAAACTACCAATAGCCCTTAAAAGGGCCTTTTGCGGGGCATTGCCCCAAAGAAATCAGCTCTTTTACCTGTAAAAAAAAATACAAACAACCACCCCAATAGTAAAACCCACCACTCGCACAAACAACCCCCCAAATACAACCCTAGCTAAAAAAACTAAGCTCCCCATTGCCCTGAAAAGGGATTTGTATGGGCATTGCCCTTAAAATGGCATTTAGCTCTATTGCAGCCCAAACCCCTAATCTAAAAATAAAACCCACCAAATACACCCTTAAAAAATCCTAACACTAACCCCCGAAGATCCACTTACAGTTTTGAAGACGGGTGAAGTCTTCATCCAAGCGGCAAGATGACCTCAATGAAGCTGGCAGAAGTGGTCCTCCAGACGGGCAGAAGTCTTCACCCAGACGGCATCTTCTATCTTCATCATTCCGATGCGGAGCGGCTCCATCTTCAAGACATCCGGTGCGGAGCATCCTCTTCAATCGACGGCTTCTTCTACAATTAAGGTTCCTTTAAATTACGTCATCCAAGATGGTGTCCCTTAGATTCCGATTGGCTGATAGAATTCAATCAGCCAATAGGATTGAGCTCGCATTCTATTGGCTGATTGGAACAGCCAATAGAATGCAAGCTCAATCCTATTGGCTGATTGGATCAGCCAATAGGAATAGGATTGAAGTTCAATCCTATTGGCTGATTGCATCAGCCAATAGGATTTTTTCAACCTTAATTCCAATTGGCTGATAGAATTCTATCAGCCAATCGGAATCTAAGGGACGACATCTTGGATGATGTCATTTAAAGGAACCTTCAGATATATATATATATATATAAATATCTATTTTTAAATAAATAGAATATTTCCCCCTATGTGAAGAACATTGGAATGTAGAATATTTGCAGATTTACACATTATTAAATATTAAAATTGAATACAAATATGTATACATGTGTATGTATATATATATATACAAGTAAAGGAAAAAGTTCTCTAGTCGTGGATGAGGTAAAAAGTTGAATTTTTATTGATACTTGTTAAAATCATAAACACCACTTGTAAAAACCAAAACGGGCATCAGATCAGGTCTTACGCGTTTCAGCTCTGTTGAGCCGTACTCATAGACCTCTGATCTGGTGCAGTTACTGTGCATCTTTATATACATGTCTAATTGGATCAATTAAAAACACATGCCCAGTCAAAGTATTACTTGTTAACCCCTGTTTGTCTTTCTAATACTTTCTTTAGGATTCCTTTTTTATTCAGGGTGATTAATTCTAAGTGTGTATGATTCTCAGGGGGGCTACCAATGGGTTAATTGTTATATTATATTGGGGAAACCATATCTCTTTTAATTGTCTATAATTGTATCAGATCATTTCATTTTATTTTGTATGTCTATTCTATATAAGAAAAACTATTTGTTGCTCTTATTGGTCCCCTATATAAATAAATAACATTTTGACAATGATGTTGCAGTTATAGTCATAGTATGTATGTCACGTTTGCATCTTACAAACTAATGAGTGAACTTATATGTTTTTTATTTATTTTATTAAATTAACTATACTTGTTTTTACCATGTTTTACCATGAATATGTTCTACTCCCAAAAGTTTATAAGTTCAAACCGTGAATTAAAACCATGAGGGATGTTAGTCTTTAAGCGGAACATCCAGTATACTTCTTTTTTACTTAGTATGCTGTCCAAGTCACCCCCTCTTAGATCTAGGGTTATTTTGTCCACTACTGTCCATCTCAATGATTTTGTGTTCCTATCATGTACCTCTATGAAGTGTTTAGTTATAGGGAGGAGTTTATCCTCTCTCTGTCTACTTTTTTCTGTGTCTACCGTGATGCTGGATAGATGCTCTCTTATACGGCTTCTTATTTCTCTTACCGTTTTTCCTATATATTGAAGTTTGCAAATATTGCATTCAATAAGGTACACTACCCCTTTGTCTCTACAATTTAGATATCTGTCTATCTGAAAGATTTCTCCAGTGTTGGTCGAAGTGAATGTGTTCCCTGTGCTTGCATGTTTGCACGCTTTACAGTCACTATATCCACATTTATAGAGACCTTTGGTATGTAACCATGTGGTCTGTTTTGTACTTTTGATATTAGTTGGGGAGACCATATTCCCTATCGTTCTTCCTCTCCTGTATGAAAACAAACAATTTTTGTCAATTATTTTAGCTAAGCTATTGTCAGCTTTTAGTATTGGTAAATGTTTTTTTATTATGTTACAAATTTGATTATATTGTGGTGAATATTGTGTGACAAACTTGATCCTATTTTATTCTCTTTCTCCATAATGCTGTTTTCTCTTTGATTTCATTGTAATGAAATCTGCTTGTTTTTTTGTTGATACTGACATACGTGCATTTTTGATAGTTTGCTTGGTATAACCTCTGTCTTTCAGTTGCTTGTCTAATGTTTCTGCCTCTTTTAAATAATCTGTTTCATTGGAGCAGTTACGTCTTACTCTAATGTGTTGTCCTTTTGCTATCGCTCTAAATGTTTCCTTTGGGTGATTACTTTTTGTGTGTAGCAATGCATTCTTAGATATTGGTTTCTTATACATGGTGGTTTCAATTTCTTTACTTTGTATATTACCCCTTAATATGAGGTCCAAGTAATTAATCTCATTGTTCTGTACTTCATGTGTGAATTTTATTCCCATTCTGTTAGATTCCATATATGTCAAATTTTCAATCTATCATCATCTCCTTCCCATATTAGGATGAGATCATCTATAAATCTGTTGTACAGTTTAATGTGTTCCTTGAAGGGGTTCTCTCCTGCAAAGATGTGGCACAGCTCCCACCAGCCCATAAATAGGTTGGCGTAAGTGGGGGCAAATTTTGCCCCCATAGCTGTGCCACATCTCTGCAGGTAGAAAACCCCTCCATAACAAAAATAATCGTGTGTCAAAAGAAATTCTATTATTTTTATGACATATTCCTGAAAAGCCTGTTCTAAATCACTACGTGTACTCAAAAAGTATCTCACAGCTTCTAGACCAAGTGTGTGTGGTATATTACTATAAAGTGAAACCACGTCTAGCGTTAGCCATCTGCTTTTTGTAGTCCAGTTTACTTCTTTTAATTTTTGTATCATATGGGTGGAATCTCTGATATAACTAGTTAAATTCAGTACTAAGGGTTGAAGGATAGAATCTACCCATTCTGACACTGGTTCAAGTAGGGATCCTATCCCTGATACTATTGGTCTTCCCCTTACGTTCTCAGTGCTTTTATGCACCTTAGGAAGGATATGAAATATTGGGGTCTTTGGCTGTTTATTGGTTAGATAATCATGCGTTGTTTTATTGATAAAACCATTCTCTAGGCCCTCATCCAATAAATGATTTAACTGATGCATATAGTTACTTTTAGGGTCTCCCTTTAGGGTCATATAGTTGTTTGTGTCCATGAGCTGTCTCATTATTTCACTGTCATAGTCTTTTTTATTTAATACAACTATACTTCCCCCTTTGTCCGATTTTTTAATGACTATGTTAGCGTTATCTGCTAGTTCATTTAAGGCCTTTCTTTCTTTTTTGGTTAAGTTGTTGTTATGTTGTGACACATTGTCCCTATTTAATTTCTCCAAATCTTCAACTACTCTTTCTTGGAACTGTTCTAAGATGGTACCCCTTGAGTGTATCGGATAAAATGTTGATTTTGTCTTAAAACCTGTGTGTGATTGTTTTTTCCTCAATTATTTATCTGTTCACCTAATAGGCTCATGAGTGTCTCTCTAGCACAGGAATCTTGAAAATCAAGATTATTTCAGAAGTAGTATCCTCATTTCTCTGTCTTTCCTCTCTTATTTTGTATTTTTCTTCTGCATTATGGAAATGTTTTTTTAGAGTTAAATTTCGGACCATCCTATTGACATCAACAATTGTGTTAAATATGTTAAACTTAGTTGTTGGTACAAAATTTAAACCATAGTTCAATACTTTCTCTTGTGTTGGTGTCAATTGGGTGTTCGAAACATTAATGACTATTGATGCACTGTCCGCTCTGAGTTTTTTTTGGCTCTCAGTTGATATCTGTTCATCTGTACTTGTTTGACTCTGGTGTCCCCCCCCTATAGTTTGTTTTATAGCTGGAGTTACTTCTCTCTGTTCTTGTGGGGGTGCTGTTACTAAAAAAGCCTGATCAAACTTAGTTCTTGCTGAATCAACTTTATCTGTCTTTTGTGTAATTGCTGTGTTTGATGTATTCTTATGATTTGCTTGGTTTATGATAACCTGTTTTACTCTTAGCTCCCTGTGACTCTGTGTGAGATCTATCTTGTGTACTCTGTTGTACAGTAATCTCTATATTAGGTATGTCTCTATTAGACTGACTGTCAGTATCCTCACTATTATCATCTGTTGACTCTGCCTCAGTGTCTGAGAATGTTACTTTCTTTTTGCCTTTATTCTTTGGATTGCCCTTATGGTGTCTGAAATTCCTTCTATTGTTGTCCCTATGTGAAGTGCTCTATCTCTTCTATTCCATACATGTACTGTATTAGTCTGATAGTCCTGTCCAGTCTCTTAAAAATTTTGTCTGCTTAATTTGTAAAACACCCTCTGTAGATTTCTCTACTGTCTCTATGAGTAACTCGTCAAAACTTCTATATTCAAGGCACATTTGATGGTGTAATAAATGCCTCTGTAGTTGTGTAATCTTAGCTTTTATATCAGTTAAGAGGCTATCTTTATAGGCTATAATCATGTGCATTAATCTGAAAGAGCACTCATCCAAAATCTCATTCCATTCATCTTTAAATTTCATATCTTCCACTTCAAAAGTGGGAAACTTGTGGATTCTCAAACCTCTCAGAATCATTTTTAAATTAACATATTTCTCAAGTGTCCATTTGTCAAATTTCAATTTCTCAGCTCTTATCATCGAGGCTTCTATTCTTATGAATAAATCAGTAAGTTCTAGTGTAGATTCATCCGTATTAAAGATTTGGTCAAAGTCTTTGTTGTAAGTGTCCAATTCTAGTGGATCCCTTAATGAGTAGAAATTACAGACTTGTAAGGTATCATCTCCTGCAACTTCATTGCTAACCCCTGATGCCTCCATGATTCAATTATAACTGTTAATACTGCAAATGCTAGGAGCTGTAGGTTGCCTTGTATTCCCTTGATGTGTATATCACTTTTGGATTAAGCTACAGTCAAAAATAAAGGGATGCTCGCCAGTGGCCCCTAATCACAGGTTGTACCTGTATATAAGAATTCCGGTGCTGTGCTAAATACCATATAGTGAATACTGTGCAAAAATATCCAATTATGCAATTGTATGAATTACAGTATGTAGATAAAAAGTTAATTTCTTACTATTTCTGGGCTCAATGTGGAGGGGATTTCACCGGATTCTGCTCATCTAGTGCTCAAAGAATTCCACCCGGTCAGGCGTTCCTCCTTTCCATCAGTTCCCCAGCAGCCAGACGATCTCCTCACCCGGTTACCTGGGGTCCTGCCTAGATGTGGCCTTGCCTCTCAGGACTATGTCCTCCGGTTATCTTTGGCGTCTGTATGGCATCTGTGTTCCATGCGGCTGCACCGCTCCTCGTCTACGTAACACGTCACTTCCGGTCACTTCTGGTTCCGGTTCCCCTCCAGTCTTCAGCCCCCAGGGAAGAAAGGTATTACCGCTGCTCCAATGCTGCTCCAATACAGCTCCTATGCTTCCTCTCCACGACTGAGTGCTGGCGACAGGCAAATACAAGTAAAGGAAAAAGTTCTCCAGTCGTGATGAGGTAAAAAGTTGAATTTTTATTGATACTTGTTAAAATCATAAAACACCACTTGTAAAAACCAAAACGGGCATCAGATCAGGTCTTACGCGTTTCAGCTCTGTTGAGCCGTACTCATAGACCTCTGATCTGGTGCAGTTACTGTGCATCTTTATATACATGTCTAATTGGATCAATTAAAAACACATGCACAGTCAAAGTATTACTTGTTAACCCCTGTTTGTCTTTCTAATACTTTCTTTAGGATTCCTTTTTTATTCAGGGTGATTAATTCTAAGTGTGTATGATTCTCAGGGGGCTACCAATGGGTTAATTGTTATATTATATTGGGGGAAACCATATCTCTTTTAATTGTCTATAATTGTATCAGATCATTTCATTTTATTTTGTATGTCTATTTTATATAAGAAAAACTATTTGTTGCTCTTATTGGTCCCCTATATAAATAAATAACATTTTGACAATGATGTTGCAGTTATAGTCATAGTATGTATGTCACGTTTGAATCTTACAAACTAATTAGTGAATTATATGTTTTTTATTTATTTTATTAAATTAACTATACTTGTTTTTACCATGTTTTACCATGAATATGTTCTACTCCCAAAAGTTTATTATTTCAAACCGTGAATTAAAACCATGAGGGATGTTAGTCTTTAAGCGGAACATCCAGTATACTTCTTTTTTTACTTAGTATGCTGTCCAAGTCACCCCCTCCTAGATCTAGGGTTATTTTGTCCACTACTGTCCATCTCAATGATTTTGTGTTCCTATCATGTACCTCTATGAAGTGTTTAGTTATAGGGATTTACACATTATTAAATATTAAATTGAATACAATATGTATACATGTGTATGTATATATATATATATATATATATATATATATTTTATATGTGTGTTCATGTATGTATATACATATATAAACATATAAACATAAATACACATGTATACACATATATACATACATACATGCAAATGTATATGTATGTATATATACATTATAGCAAAAGGTCAGATGGTAGTTAAGCGCTAAGAGCAAGGTTTGTGGGAGGGATGTTATATATCTATAAATAAAGCTATATAGCGGTATATATTGTGGATATAAAAATCTAATATTGGATAGGTTATAAGTGCTGTGTAGGTACCAGTACTCGAAATATATATATAAATATAGTGAATAAAAGATAAAGGAAGCGAAGAAAGTACAAATATAGATACAATTTATTAAAATAGGTTTAAAACAATATATCAAATATTTGACAATTAAAACATCTGTATCTAAAAGTGTCAAATATTTTAATTGTCAAATATTTGATATATTGTTTTAAACCTATTTTAATAAATTGTATCTATATTTGTACTTTCTTCGCTTCCTTTATCTTTTATTCACTATATTTATATATATATTTCGAGTACTGGTACCTACACAGCACTTATCACCTATCCAATATTAGATTTTATATCCACAATATATACCGCTATATAGCTTTATTTATAGATATATAACATCCTCCCAAAAACCTTTCTCTTAGCGCTTAACTACCATCTGACCTTTTGCTCTCAATTTCTTGCTTTCCTGGAGGGGAATTCAATAGTTAAGCTGGTTTTTTCACCTCTAGCGCTTATAATTTAATTGTTAACTATATACATTATAGCCCTTTCCATTCAAATAACCTTGTCATATACCATATAGCTTTTTAACCTTTATAACTTTTTAAAATATTTATATGATGTATTTTATTAGATATTGTATGTATGAGTGTAACACTTTATTTTAATGTAATACAACTTTTTTGTAGCCTTAACAATAACCCAAGGTCTTCAGTCACGCTAACCTGAGTGCAAATTTAGTTTGCTCTCATGCGGTCGTGTTTACTTTCAACTTGTAACACGCGTGCAAGTAAATGTGGGCGTGGTATTTCAATATTGCTTGAGTGCTTACGTTAGGGCAACAATTGTAATATAGCCCTTAACCCCTTAACAACCGAGGACGTACCAGGTATGTCCCTGCAAAAATTGTCAATTAATGACAATGGATGTAGCTGGTACGTCCTCGGTGAAAATGAGCGCTGGAATCAATTTGTGATCACTTCCAGCTACTCTCAGGGTATTGCAGTGAGTGTCTCAATATTGAGGCATCATGCAATACCCTCCGGTCAGTTGCCGATGCAGAGAAGGCCACTCTGTGGCCCTCTCTGCATCGACAGCGATGGCCCCATCATTGGTGACATGGGGAGGATTAGGAGGGGGGCGGGTGGGTGGCCCATCGCTTGACGAGGGTAGGAGCAGGTGGGACCTCTACGCCACGCTACAGGAAAGTTGAAAAAAAATTGAGCTGCAGTGAGGGGGAAGGAGGGAGGGGGAAGGAGGAACAGGGGATCCTATTTGTGATCCGTTTGGGAAAGGGATCTGTGAGAGGGAAGGGTAATGAGGGGGCAGCTACTCTACATAAAAAAAATATTTTTTTATTTTTTATAATACAATTTGCATAATTTGCAGCAAACTGGGTACTGGCCGACAGCTGCCAGTACCTAAGATGGTGGCAAATAGTTAGAGGGGGGAGGGTTATAGAGCTGTTTGGCGGGATCATGGAGGTTGGGGGGTAAGGGGGATCCTACGCTGCAGAAAACAAATAAAACAATATATATATATATATATATTTTTTTTAAAAACTGGCAGTGCTTAAGATGGGGTGACCATTGGAGGGTGGGGGAGGGAAGAGAGCTTTTTGAGAGTGATCAGGAAGGGATCAGTGGTTGAGATGTGTCAGGTGGGAGGTTAATCTCTACACTAAAGCTAAAATGAACCCTACAAGCTACCTAATTAACCTGTTCACTTCTGGGCATAATACAAGAGTGGTGTGCAGCTGCAATTAGCAGCCCTCTAACCACCAAAAAGCAATGCCAAAGCCATATATGTCTGCTATTTCTGACAAAGGGGATCACAGAGAAAGCATTTACAACCATATGTGCCATAATTGCACAAGTTCTTTGTAAATAATTTCAGTGAGAAACCTAAAGTTGGTGACAAAGTTAACAATTTGTTTTATTTGATCGCATTTGGCAGTGAAATGGTGGCATGAAATATACAAAAATGGACATAGATCAATACTTTTGGTTGTCTACTAAAAAATATATATAGTTTTATAAGTAAATATAAAAAAGGCTCTATTTCTGTTTAAATGGAATGATAGCAAAAATGCTAAAAATACTTTGGTCTTTTGGGGAAGTTTTAGTCTGAAATTCCCGATCCGTTAAGGGGTAAACATTGGATTTTTCTAACCTCAGGACAAAATTTAGAAACTATTTAGCAAGAGTGTTTTATGGTAGTTGTAGATATGTAACATATTTGGGGGGGTCAAGTTAGAACAATTTTTTCATTATATTTTATAACTTTTTTAATAGTAAATGATATGATATGATGAAAATAATGGTATTATTAGAAAGTCCATTTATTGGCGAGAAAAAACATAAATTATGCTTACCATATAATTTAATTTCCTTCTGTATAAGGAGAGTCCACTGCTTCATTCCTTACTGTTGGGAAATACTGAACCTGGCTACCAGGAGGAGGCAAAGACACCCCAGCCAAAGGCTTAAATACCTCTCCCACTTCCCCCATCCCCCAGTCATTCTGCCAAGGGGCCGCCCATCGGAGAACACGGGCAGGGGCCGTGGACTCTCCTTATACAGAAGGAAGTTAAATTATCTGGTAAGCATAATGGGTTACTGAGATTTGAAACCTATCTTGTATCCCTGAGCTATGACCTCCAGGACCCATGGATACTGCACGTCCCTGAACAAAGCATCTGAAAACAGCGACAGTCTGCCCCCTACACGATCCAGAGCCAGATTGGGGGGGTCGCCCCTTCATGCCGACTTGGTCTCGGCGGGCTTCTTGTTCTGCTTGGATTTATTCCAGGATTGAGCCGGCTTCCAAGTACTCTTGGCTTGCTCGGGCTTAGAGGAGGACTGTTGTCATTGGGATTTCTCAGAACTAAAGAAATGAAAATTAAAGCATTGTCCCTTAGACTTGTTCTTTTTATCCTGCGATAGACCCTTGCCCCCTGTAACCATGGAGATAATGGAGTCCAGGTCTGGACCAAATAAAATCTTTCCCTTAAAAGGAAGGATAAGGAGCCTAGACTTAGAAGTCATATCCTCAGACCAGGACGTCAGCCAGAGCGCCCGATGGGTCTGCACTGAAAAAACAGAAATCTTAGCATTAAGGCAAATGATCTGCATGTTTGCATCACAGCCGCTGCCAGTTGAAACAAGTATATCGTATGCTGAAACATTTTTCATAGAAAAGTTTCCATCTTCTTATCCATCGGCTCTCTGAACAACAAGCTATCCTCAAGTGGGATAGTAGTACGCTTGGCCAGTGTGGAGATAGCACCATCCACCTTAGGAATGGAACCCCACAACTCCAATTGAGAGTCCGGGACCAGGAATATTTTTTTAAAGGAAGATGAATGGGAAAAGGAAGATTCAATTCTATCCCACTCATTCTTAATAATGTTCGCCATTTTTACAGGTACAGGAAAAGTTAACGGCACTACCCTTTCCTTGTAAACTCTGTCTAATTTAGGAATCAAAGGTTCATCAGGCAGCTTGGCCTCTGGAACCTCTAATGTAGACAGAACCTCCTTTAGAAGAAAACGTAAGTGTTTCATCTTAAATCTAAAGGCTGGTTCCTCTACAGCAGGAGGCCTAGAGGTAGCAGACTTCGGTCCAGAAAGTTCACCCTCTGAAGACTCAGAGTGTGACCCATCCTTGGATAATTGAAAATCAGATAAATCCAATAAATCACTTGATAACCCCTGGACCGTAGAGCTATATTTAACCTTTCACTTAGGCTTAGTGGGGCAAGGTAAAGCACTAAGGGCCTCAGACACCGCCGTCTTTAACTGGGTGGTAAAGTCTGATGGTAAAAGGCTTCCTCCTGATGGAGGATCAGGCATGCTATAGGAAGCTGCCTGTGATGAGGGAGATCGCTGATGGCTATGCACCTCATGGAATGGCGAGTCCTCAGAGGTGGATGGCTCAGTGGTACTAAAGGGGTTAACCTTCTTAGACATAATAACTTTGTTGAGGCATGTGGAACATAGTTGAGAGGGCGGGCAAACCAAGGCCTCCTCACAATATAAACAGGTATTACTATTTGGAATAGAGGGAGTACCCTCAAGAATATCAGAATCCTCCACAGCTTAAGCTAATGACAGTAGGACACAGAATGAAACAATCTTTTTTAATTCTCACAAAAACGGCATCTTTATACTCCCAATTGCTGAGGCACTCACCACCTCCTGGACCCAGACAATACAGAGAAAATTGTCTTCTCCGACAGCCAGCTCGGTCAGGAAAGAGAAAATGAATGTGAGACCACACCCTGTCACGTGGTGCGCAAGGCAGGACCGTCCCTGCTATGAGAAAAAGTGTGCCAATCTACAAGCTGCGCAGCGTTCAAAGTGAAAGTAAAAACTTGTGTGTTCCAGCCACCTAACAGTCTATGAGCCCAATAAAATCTCACACATAAGCAGCATAAAATCAAAGCAACACATTTGATTAATCCACACTGTTTGATAATCCCCCTCAGGAGATATTAACCCATGATTCTATTAAGATAAAAGGAGCCACACTGTGACCCTGTCTTCTAGCGTTTTCAATATACATATAAATTGAAACAATCTTACCAGAATCCATGCTGTGGAACAGAAACACAGCCTCTCAAGTGTGACAGTCTTGCAGCATCTCTCCTGACATGGACTTGAGTGAAGAAAAACTAGCAGGCAGTGAAACTCGTCAACACTGATTGGTTAAGGAGCTGCTAGCAGGCAGTCTGGATGGGTTTGCACTTCACAGAAAGACTCTCCCTGCATCTCCAGACTTTAACTTTCATCAATGCTCTCACTGAGAGGTTGACAAGACTACTTAAAACTCCAGTCCCATATCGAAGGGCAGATACCCCTCCTAAGGAACTACTCCCCCGAAATCTTCTGACACATCTCTGCCATCCTCTTGTGACGAAAGGCAAAGAATGAATGGGGGATGGGTGAAGTGGGAGAGGTATTTAAGCCTTTGGCTGGGGTGTCTTTGCCTCCTCCTGGTGGCCAGGTTTAGTATTTCCCAACAGTAAGGATGGAATGAAGCCATGGACTCTCCTTATATTAAGAAGGAAACGGTATATAATATGTGTGGGTACAGTAAATGAGTAAGATGAAAATTACAGCTAAACACAAACACCGCAGAAATGTAAAAACAGCCCTGGTCCTTAACGGTAAGAACATTGAAAAACTGCCTGGTCACTAAGGGGTTAACATGTCCCCAATGATCCATGCCTATTAATTACTGTAGTACCCTCAAATCTCAAGTAAGTACCTTCTTTAAATGTCCAGCAAATATGGGTTAAGGAAGAGGAGGAAAAAATTAGAAATATATTAGATGATAAGGTACCAACCAGTACCCCATTCACCATGCTTTTCATTAAAAATGTTTAACTGTCATCTTGAGTTTAAACAAAGAAGTCCTGAATAAGGAAGGATTAAATACATCAAAGTTGCACTGCTGAAAGCTCCCCATTTTGTACCAAGTAAGTGAAGTGAGCATACATATGTATCCCTTCTTCTGATTGGCTCATCAGCTGTATACTCAACTGGAGTGGCAAATAAGCACAACTTTGTATTTAACACATCAGTTAAATAAAATGTAATAAAAAACAGTAAATTATTTTTACACTAGAATGTCCTTTTAATTGCTTATTATGCAGCCTCTTGTTTCAGTATATCAGAAGACTAGTGCCTAGAGCTAATCACACAAAACGCATACAACTAGATTACAAGTTTTACGTTAGAGGCTATGTGGTGCTAACGAGCAGTTTTCCCTCACAGCTCACTTACCTACAGCGCTGGTATTAAAAGTTTTTACAAACCCGGCGTTAAAAGGCAAGAAGTGAGTGTTGAGCAAAATTTTGCTCCTTACCGCACTCCAATACCAGCGCTACTTAAGTCAGCGGTGAGCTGGTGGTACGTGCTCGTGCACGATTTCCCCATAGGTATCAACGGGGAGAGCCAGCTGAGAAAAAGTCTAACACCTGCAAAAAAGCAGCGTAAAGCTCCTTTACGCAGCCCCATTGATTCTTATGGGGAAATAAAAGTTATGTTTACACCTAACACCCTAACATGAACCCCGAGTCTAAACACCCCTAATCTTACACTTATTAACCCCTAATCTGCCGCCCCCGACATCGCCGACACCTACATAGCAAACACTATAATAAAATTTAAGCCCAATCAGCCAATAGAATGCAAGCTCAATCCTATTGGCTGATTGGATCAGCCAATAGGATTGAACTTCAATCCTATTGGCTGATTGCATCAGCTAATAGGATTTTTTCTACCTTAATTCCGATTGGCTGATAGAATTATATCAACCAATCAGAATCTATGGGACGCCATCTTGGATGACGTCATTTAAAGGAACCGTTATTTAGTAAGAAGACTTCGTTGGAAGAGGATGCTCCGCGCCGGATGTCTTGAAGATGGACCTGGTCCGTGCTGGATGGATGAAGATAGAAGATGCCGTCTGGATGAAGACTTCTGCCCGTCTGGAGGACCACTTCTCCCGGCTTGGATGAAGACTTATCCTGGCTTCGTTGAGGTCTTCGGCCCGGCTTGGATGAAGACTTCTCCCGGTAAGTAGATCTTCAGGGGGTTCGTGTTAGGTTTTTTTAAGGGTGTATTGGGTGGGTTTTATTTTTAGGTTAGGGTTTGGGCTTGCAAAAGAGCTTACTGCCCTTTTAAGGGCAATGCCCATCCAAATGCCCTTTTCAGGGCAATGGGGAGCTTAGTTTTTTTTAGTTAGTATTTTATTTGGAGGGGTTGGTTGTGTGGGTGGTGGGTTTTACTGTTGGGGGGGTTGTTTGTATTTTTTTTTTCAGGTAAAAGAGATGATTACTTTGGGGCAATGCCCCGCAAAAGGCCCTTTTAAGGGCTATTGGTAGTTTAGTTTAGGCTAGGTTTTTTTTTTTATTTGGGGGGGTGGGTTTATTTTGATAGAGCTATTAGTTTAGTTGTAATTCGTTTAAATATCTTGTAATATGTTTATTATTATTTTCTGTAATTTAGGCCTAGATTTAGAGTTCGGCGGTAGCCGTCAAAACCAGCGTTAGAGGCTCCTAACGCTGGTTTTGGCCGCCCGCTGGTATTTGGAGTCAGTGATTAAAGGGTCTAACGCTCACTTTACAGCCGCGACTTTTCCATACCGCAGATCCCCCTACGCCATTTGCGTAGCCTATCTTTTCAATGGGATCTTTCTAACGCTGGTATTTAGAGTCGTTTCTGCAGTGAGCGTTAGAGCTCTAACGACAAGATTCCAGCCGCCTGAAAAAAGCAGGAGTTAAGAGCTTTCTGGCTAACGCCGGTTTATAGAGCTCTTAACTACTGTACCCTAAAGTACACTAACACCCATAAACTACCTATGTACCCCTAAACCGAGGTCCCCCCACATCGCCGCCACTCGATTAAAATTTTTAACCCCTAATCTGCCGACCGCCACCTACGTTATACTTATGTACCCCTAATCTGCTGCCCCTAACCCCGCCGACCCCTATATTATATTTATTAACCCCTAACTTGCCCCACACAACGTCGCCGCAAGCTACTTAAAATAATTAACCCCTAATCTGCCGACCGCAAAACGCCGCCACCTACGTTATCCCTATGTACCCCTAATCTTCTGCCCCTAACATCGCCGACCCCTATGTTATATTTATTAACCCCTAATCTGCCCCCCACAACGTCGCCGACACCTACCTACACTTATTAACCCCTAATCTGCCGAGCGGACCTGAGCGCTACTATAATAAAGTTATTAACCCCTAATCCGCCTCACTAACCCTATCATAAATAGTATTAACCCCTAATCTGCCCTCCCTAACATCGCCGACACCTACCTTCAATTATTAACCCCTAATCTGCCGACCGGAGCTCACCGCTATTCTAATAAATGTATTAACCCCTAAAGCTAAGTCTAACACTAACACCCCCCTAAGTTAAATATAATTTTTATCTAACGAAATAAATTAACTCTTATTAAATAAATGATTCCTATTTAAAGCTAAATACTTACCTGTAAAATAAATCCTAATATAGCTACAATATAAATTACATTTATATTATAGCTATTTTAGGATTAATATTTATTTTACAGGTAACTTTGTATTTATTTTAACCAGGTACAATAGCTATTAAATAGTTAAGAACTATTTAATAGTTACCTAGTTAAAATAATTACAAATTTACCTGTAAAATAAATCCTAACCTAAGATATAATTAAACCTAACACTACCCTATCAATAAAATAATTAAATAAACTACCTACAATTACCTACAATTAACCTAACACTACACTATCAATAAATTAATTAAACACAATTGCTACAAATAAATACAATTAAATAAACTATCTAAAGTACAAAAAATAAAAAAGAACTAAGTTACAGAAAATAAAAAAATATTTACAAACATAAGAAAAATATTACAACAATTTTAAACTAATTACACCTACTCTAAGCCCCCTAATAAAATAACAAAGACCCCCAAAATAAAAAATGCCCTACCCTATTCTAAATTTAAAAAGTTACAAGCTCTTTTACCTTACCAGCCCTGAACAGGGCCCTTTGCGGGGCATGCCCCAAGAAGTTCAGCTCTTTTGCCTGTAAAAGAAAACATACAATACCCCCCCCCCCAACATTACAACCCACCACCCACATACCCCTAATCTAACCCAAACCCCCCTTAAATAAACCTAACACTAAGCCCCTGATGATCTTCCTACCTTGTCTTCACCATGCCAGGTTCACCGATCCGTCCTGGCTCCAAGATCTTCATCCAACCCAAGCGGGGGCTAGACATCCACTGAAGAAGTCCAGAAGAGGGTCCAAAGTCTTCCTCCTATCCGGCAAGAAGAGGACATCCGGACCGGCAAACATCTTCTCCAAGCGGCATCTTCTATGTTCTTCCATCCGATGATGACCGGCTCCATCTTGAAGACCTCCAGCGCGGATCCATCCTCTTCTTCCGACGACTAGACGACGAATGACGGTTCCTTTAAGGGACGTCATCCAAGATGGCGTCCCTCGAATTCCGATTGGCTGATAGGATTCTATCAGCCAATCGGAATTAAGGTAGGAATTTTCTGATTGGCTGATGGAATCAGCCAATCAGAATCAAGTTCAATCCGATTGGCTGATCCAATCAGCCAATCAGATTGAGCTCGCATTCTATTGGCTGTTCCGATCAGCCAATACAATGCGAGCTCAATCTGATTGGCTGATTGGATCAGCCAATCGGATTGAACTTGATTCTGATTGGCTGATTCCATCAGCCAATCAGAAAATTCCTACCTTAATTCCGATTGGCTGATAGAATCCTATCAGCCAATCGGAATTCGAGGGACGCCATCTTGGATGACGTCCCTTAATGGAACCGTCATTCGTCGTCTAGTCGTCGGAAGAAGAGGATGGATCCGCGCTGGAGGTCTTCAAGATGGAGCCGGTCGTCATCGGATGGAAGAACATAGAAGATGCCGCTTGGAGAAGATGTTTGCCGGTCCGGATGTCCTCTTCTTGCCGGATAGGAGGAAGACTTTGGACCCTCTTCTGGACTTCTTCAGTGGATGTCTAGCCCCCGCTTGGGTTGGATGAAGATCTTGGAGCCAGGACGGATCGGTGAACCTGGCATGGTGAAGACAAGGTAGGAAGATCATCAGGGGCTTAGTGTTAGGTTTATTTAAGGGGGGTTTGGGTTAGATTAGGGGTATGTGGGTGGTGGGTTGTAATGTTGGGGGGGGGGTATTGTATGTTTTTTTTACAGGCAAAAGAGCTGAAATTCTTGGGGCATGCCCCGCAAAGGGCCCTGTTCAGGGCTGGTAAGGTAAAAGAGCTTGTAATTTTTGTATTTTAGAATAGGGTAGGGAATTTTTTATTTTGGGGGTCTTTGTTATTTTATTAGGGGGCTTAGAGTAGGTGTAATTAGTTTAAAATTGTTGTAATATTTTTCTTATGTTTGTAAATATTTTTTTATTTTCTGTAACTTAGTTCTTTTTTATTTTTTGTACTTTAGATAGTTTATTTAATTGTATTTATTTGTAGCAATTGTGTTTAATTAATTTATTGATAGTGTAGTGTTAGGTTAATTGTAGGTAATTGTAGGTAGTTTATTTAATTATTTTATTGATAGGGTAGTGTTAGGTTTAATTATAACTTAGGTTAGGATTTATTTTACAGGTAAATTTGTAATTATTTTAACTAGGTAACTATTAAATAGTTCTTAACTATTTAATAGCTATTGTACCTGGTTAAAATAAATACAAAGTTACCTGTAAAATAAATATTAATCCTAAAATAGCTATAATATAATTATAATTTATATTGTAGCTATATTAGGATTTATTTTACAGGTAAGTATTTAGCTTTAAATAGGAATCATTTATTTAATAAGAGTTAATTTATTTCGTTAGATAAAAATTATATTTAACTTAGGGGGGTGTTAGTGTTAGGGTTAGACTTAGCTTTAGGGGTTAATACATTTATTAGAATAGCGGTGAGCTCCGGTCGGCAGATTAGGGGTTAATACTATTTATTATAGGGTTAGTGAGGCGGATTAGGGGTTAATAAGTGTAGGTAGGTGTCGGCGACGTTGTGGGGGGCAGATTAGGGGTTAATAAATATAACATAGGGGTCGGCGATGTTAGGGCAGCAGATTAGGGGTACATAGGGATAACGTAGGTGGCGGCGGTTTACGGAGCGGCAGATTAGGGGTTAAAAGTGTAATGCAGGGGTCAGCGATAGCGGGGGCGGCAGATTAGGGGTTAATAAGTGTAAGGCTAGGGGTGTTTAGACTCGGGGTACATGTTAGAGTGTTAGGTGCAGACGTAGGAAGTGTTTCCCCATAGGAAACAATGGGGCTGCGTTAGGAGCTGAACGCTGCTTTTTTGCAGGTGTTAGGTTTTTTTTCAGCTCAAACAGCCCCATTGTTTCCTATGGGAGAATCGTGCACGAGCACGTTTTTGAGGCCGGCCGCGTCCGTAAGCAACTCTGGTATCGAGAGTTGCATTTGCGGTAAAAATGCTCTACGCTCCTTTTTTGGAGCCTAACGCAGCATTTGTTTGAACTCTCGATACCAGAGTTAAATTTATGGTGCGGCCAGAAAAAAACCTGCGGAGCGTTAACAGCCCTTTTAACCGCCGAACTCTAAATCTAGCCGTGAGTGTTTTGTTTTTTTTGTACTTTAGCTAATTTAATTTATTTGATTTCATTGTTGTTAATTTAGTTAATGTATTTATAGTGTAGTGTTAGGTGTTCGTGTAACTTAGGTTAGGTTTTATTTTACAGGTACTTTTGTATTTATTTTAGCTAGGTAGTTATTAAATAGTTAATAACTATTTAATAACTATAACTATTGTACCTAGTTAAAATAAATACAAACTTGCCTGTAAAATAAAAATAAACCCTAAGATAGATACAATGTATCTATTAGTTATATTGTAGCTAATTTAGGGTTTATTTTATAGGTAAGTATTTAGTTTTAAATAGGAATAATGTAGTTAATGATAGTAATTTTCTTTAGATTTATTTAAATTATATTTAAGTTAGGGGGTGTTAGGGTTAGACTTAGATTTAGGGGTTAATAACTTTAATATAGTGGCGGCGACTTTGGGGGGCGGCAGATTAGGGGTTAATAAATGTAGGTAGGTGGCGGCGATGTTAGGGACGGCAGATTAGGGGCTAATAATATTTAACTAATGTTTGCGAGGCGGGAGTGTGGCGGTTTAGAGGTTAATATGTTTATTATAGTGGTGGCGACGTTGCGGGTGGCAGATTAGGAGTTAATAAATATAATGT
Source organism: Bombina bombina (assembly GCF_027579735.1). Classification (NCBI taxonomy): domain Eukaryota; kingdom Metazoa; phylum Chordata; class Amphibia; order Anura; family Bombinatoridae; genus Bombina; species Bombina bombina. The sequence goes on along the minus strand of NC_069503.1, from coordinate 667,233,250 downwards.
AGGTGGCGGCGATGTTGGGGGGCAGCAGATTAGGGGTTCATAAATATAATGTAGGTGGCGGCGGTGTCCGGAGTGGCAGATTAGGGGTTAAAAAATGTATTATAGTGTTTGTGATGCAGGAGGACCTCGGTTTAGGGGTTAATAGGTAGTTTATGGGTGTTAGTGTACTTTTTAGCACTTTAGTTATGAGTTTAATGTTACGGCGTTGTACCATAAAACTCTTAACTACTGACTTTTAAATGCGCTAGGACTCTTGACAGGGTAGGGTGTACCGCTCACTTTTTTTCCTCCCAGGACAGACTCGTAATACCGGCACTATGGAAGTCCCATAGAAAAAAGACTTTACAAGTTTACGTAAGTCGTTTTGCGGTAAGGCCAAAAAAGTGTGCAGCGACCCTAAACCTGCAAGACTCGTAATACCAGCGGGCGTAAAAAAGCAGCGTTAGTACCTCTTAACGCTGCTTTTTACCCTAACGCACAACTCGTAATCTAGCCGATAGTAATCCCATTATAAAGAGAAACTATTTACTATATTTTTGTTTCCTCTTTTTCTGAATGTTCCAAATTGGACGGAATGTATCTTAACTGATGTAGATCATTCATTTTATGGCAATTAGCCAAGTTTTGATATATAGCTAGCTAATTTATATTTTTTTTTAATGTCTCTACTTCTGAGGAATTACTTCAAGCTGATTAATTGGACTTTAAATTTATGAATACATTGTGGTTTGTTGTTAGTCTGCACTTTCCATTTATTATGTGACCAACAATTAATATACAGACAATGGCTAAGTTACAGCCAAATAGTAAAACTGATCATATAATAAATGCAGAGGATTTTATTCTTGCTGATTTTGTGTCATATAATTGCTTTGGTGATGTAAAAAGGAGTATCTTCAGCACCCATATCTATCTAACTATCTATCTATTTATCTATCTATCTACCTACCTAATCTATCTATGTATGTCTGTCTGTCTCATTGTCTATCTATCTATCTATCTATCTATCTATCTTTTTATGTCTGTCAGTCATCTATCTATTATCTATCTTATCTATCTCAGTCTGTCTGTCTCTATGCCTATCTATCTATCTATCTATCTGTCTGTCTGCCTGTCGTCTATCTATCTAGCTCTCTATCTGTCCGCCTGTCTGTCTATCAGTAGAAATTTAATACTTCTATAGCCCTATAGCCAAGGGTGTGTGAGTGAATGTGTATGCCTCTGAAAATACAGTTTCACTGCATATTTTGCCTACTTTCACAGCAAAGGGACCTATTGCATTTCCTAAATATCATATTACATATATCATATTTCTGCATACAAATGTGTGATCCCCATTAACGTAACATTATACCTAAATATTTATTTCAGAAATACCCCTGTAGCATACCCAGATAGGTAGTGTGTATGTGTCTGGAGAACTACATTCTTGCAAAACTGTTTCCATATAGTGTTGCAGACACATACAACCCCTACCTATCTGATTTTTAACAAAGGATACCAATAGAAATAACTGAAATTTAATTTTTACAAATTGTACAATCTCAATAAAAATGTTGTAGTAATTATTTAAACTGGTTGTGGAATATGTGTAGTGTATATAAACCATATTTTTTTTTTAAATCTGTACTAAAATAGCATTAAAGGGACAGTCAAGTCCAAAATAAATTTTCATGATTTAAATAGGGCATGCGATTTTGAACAACTTTCTAATTTACTTTTATCACCAATTTTGGTTTGTTCTTTTGGTATTCTTAGTTGAAAGCTAAACATAGGTAGGCTCATATGCTAATTTCTTAGATCTTGAAGCGGCCTCTTATCTTAATGCATTTTGACAGTTTTTCACAACTAGAGGGAGTTAGTTCATGTGTGTCATATTGATAACATTGTGCTTACACACACATGGAGTTAATTAGGAGTCAGTGCTGATTGGCTAAAATGCAAGTCTGTCGAAAGAACTGAAATAAGGGGGCAGTTTGCAGAGGCTTAGATACAAGATAATCACAGAGGTAAAAAGTATAATATTATAACTGTGTTGGTTTTGCAAAACTAGGGAATGGGTAATAAAGGGATTATCCATCTTTTTAAACAACAAAAATTCTGGTATTGACTGTCCCTTTAAGTAGGCGTGAAAATTAACATTTACATTCACAGATAAAAAGGGGTTAAAGGGACACTAAGGGCTAGATTTATTATAGCTGAGGTGTACAGGGGCGCGTATACGCGCACCTGTACGCCTCAGCTCGCCTGTGGCGGGGCAAAATTACCCGCAGGTATTTAGCTTTGCGCTCGCGTACAATCCCGCCCCCTGCCCGCGCACAGCCAATCACGCACGGGCAGGAGCTGTCAATCTCCTCGGTCGGAGTCGACCGAGGAGATTGAATTTCGCCAGTTTAGAGGTGGCAAAGAGCTTAGGGAAGCAGCGGTCTGGTGACCGCTGCTTGATAAATCACGGCGAGCAAGTTCTTGTGAGAACTTGCTGCCGTAGGGCTGCCGTAGGGGCTTGATAAATCTAGCCCTAAACCTAATTTTTTTCTTTCATGATTCAGATAGAGCATGCAATTTTAAGCAACTTTCTAATTTACTCCTATTACCAATTTTTCTTCATTCTCTTGCTATCCTTATTTAAAAAGCAGGAATGTGATGAATAGGAGCCGGGCCATTTTTGTTTGAGAACCTGGGTTATGCTTGCTTATTGGTGAGTAAATGTAAGCCTCCAATAAGCAAGTGCTATCCATGGTGCTGAACCTAAAATGGGCTGGCTGCTGAGATTTACATTCATGCTTTTAAAATAAAGATAGCTAGAGAACAGAGAAAAATTGATAATAGGAGTAAATTAGAAAGCTGCTTAAAATTTCATGTTCTATCTGAATCATTAAAGGGACACTAAACCCAAAATGTTTCTTTCATGATTCAGCTAGAGCAGGCAAATTTTAAGCAACTTTCCAATTTACTCCTATTATCAAATGTTATTCGTTCTCTTGCTATCTTTATTGAAAAAGCAGGAATATGATGCATAGGAGCCGGCCCATTTTTGGTTGAGAACCTGGGTTATGCTTGCTTATTGGAGGGTAAATGAAAGCATCAAATAAGCTATCCATGGTGCTGAACCTAAAATGGGCTGGCTGCTAAGATTTACATCTGCTTTTAAAATAAAGATAGCAAGAGAACAAAGAAAAATTGATAATAGGAGTAAATTAGACAGTTGCTTAAAATGTCATGCTCTATCTGAATCGTGAAAGAAGAAAATTAGGTTCAGTATCCCTTTAAAAAAAAAATTGAACGGTCTGGGCTGCACACAAGCCTATGCTGAGAGGCCTGTTTATTAACCCCTTAGTGACCAGACCACTTTTCAATTTGTTGACCATCTGGGACCAAGGCTATTTTTGCATTTCTGCGATGTTTGTGTTTAACTGTAATTTTCCTCTTACTCATTTACTGTACCCACACATATTATATACTGTTTTTCTCGCCATTAAATTGACTTTATAAAGATATGATTATTTTCATCATATCTTATAATTTACTATAAAAAAAAATATAAAATATGAGGAAAAAATGAAAAAAAAATGCACTTTTTCTAACTTTGAGCCCCAAAATCTCTTACACATCTACAACCACCATAAAATACCAATGCTAAACAGTTTCTAAATTTTGTCCTGAGTTTATAAATACCCAATGTTTACATGTTCTTTGCTTTTTTTGCAAGTTATAGGGCAATAAGTACAAGTAGCACTTTGCTATTTCAAAACCATGTTTTTTCAAAATTGGCGATAGTTACATTGTAACACCAATATCTGTCATGAATCCCTGAATAACCCTTCAAATGTATATATTTTTTAAAAGAAGACAACCTAAGGTATTAAACTTGGGGTATTTTGACTTTTTTCATGCAACCATTTTACCACCAATCTATGCCAAAGTTTGGGGGGGAAAAAAAAATAATTAGATTTTTTGACAAAATAGCAATTTAAGAATACATTTACTGATAATATTAAGGGTTACTGCCAAATAACACCCTCATATGTCTTCAGCAGCATCTCCTGGGTACAGTGATACCACCCATGTATAGGTGTGTCGGGTTCTCGGGGGGCTAAAAGCTCTTATTTTTAGGGAGCGCATTCCAGTTTTTCAACTTGGAATTTTCACATCGGTCATCATGCACCCATGTCCTATTTGGGACATTTCTGAAGCTGGTCAATGGAATTTACCCCCATCAAACCATATATTTTTGAAAAGTAGACACCCTAGGGTATTTCAAATGCTTGTATTTTAACACTTTCCATGCACTAATTCAACCACCAGTCTTTGTCAAACTTTTGGGTAGTCATTATTTTGTGTTATTTTTCACACACATTGTACTTTAGGCATGGATTCTCAGTTCCTGTTATGTGTTACTGCCAAAAAACACCTCAATATGTGTTCAACAACATCTCCTGAGTACAGTGATACCACCCATGTATAGGTGTGTCGGGTTCTCTGGGGGCTAAAAGGCCTTAATTTTAGGAAGCGCATTCCAGTTTTTCAACTTGGAATTTTCACATCGGTCATCATGCACCCATGTCCTATTTGGGACATTTCTGAAGCTGGTCAATGGAATTTACCCCCATCAAACCATATATTTTTGAAAAGTAGACACCCTAGGGTATTTCAAATGCTTGTATTTTAACACTTTCCATGCACTAATTCAACCACCAGTCTTTGTCAAACTTTTGGGTAGTCATTATTTTGTGTTATTTTTCACACACATTGTACTTTAGGCATGGATTCTCAGTTCCTGTTATGTGTTACTGCCAAAAAACACCTCAATATGTGTTCAACAACATCTCCTGAGTACAGTGATACCACCCATGTATAGGTGTGTCGGGTTCTCTGGGGGCTAAAAGGCCTTAATTTTAGGAAGCGCATTCCAGTTTTTCAACTTGGAATTTTCACATCGGTCATCATGCACCCATGTCCTATTTGGGACATTTCTGAAGCTGGCCAATGGAATTTACCCCCATCAAACCATATATTTTTGAAAAGTAGACACCCTAGGGTATTTCAAATGCTGGTATTTTAACACTTTCCATGCACTAATTCAACCACCAGTCTTTGTCAAACTTTTGGGTAGTCATTTTTTTGTGTTATTTTTCACACACATTGTATTTTAGGCATGGATTCTCAGTTCCTGTTATGTGTTACTGCCAAAAAACACCTCAATATGTGTTCAACAACATCTCCTGAGTACAGTGATACCACCTATGTATAGGTGTGTTGGGTTCTCAGGGGGCTAGAAGGCCTTATTTTTAGGAAGCGCATTCCAGTTTTTCAATTTGGAATTTTCACATCGGTCATCATGCACGCATGTCCTATTTGGGACATTTCTGAAGCCGGTCAATGAAATTTACCCCCATAAAACCATATATTTTTGAGAAGTAGACCCCCTAGGGTATTTGAAATGCTGGTATTTTCACACTTTCCATGAACTTATTTAACCACCAGTCTTTGTCAAACTTTTGGGTAGTCATTTTTTTGTGTTATTTTTCACACACATTGTACTTTAGGCATGGATTCTCAGTTCCTGTTATGTGTTACTGCCAAAAAACACCTCAATATGTGTTCAACAACATCTCCTGAGTACAGTGATACCACCCATGTATAGGTGTGTTGGGTTCTCTGGGGGCTAGAAGGCCTTATTTTTAGGAAGCGCATTCCAGTTTTTCAACTTGGAATTTTCACATCGGTCATCATGCACCCATGTCCTATTTGGGACATTTCTGAAGCCGGTCAATGAAATTTACCCCCATAAAACCCATATATTTTTGAGAAGTAGACCCCCTAGGGTATTTGAAATGCTGGTATTTTCACACTTTCCATGAACATATTTAACCACCAGTCTTTGTCAAACTTTTGGGTAGTCATTTTTTTGTGTTATTTTTCACACACATTGTACTTTAGGCATGGATTCTCAGTTCCTGTTATGTTTTACTGCCAAAAAACACCTCAATATGTGTTCAACAACATCTCCTGAGTACAGTGATACCACCCATGTATAGGTGTGTTGGGTTCTCTGGGGGCTAGAAGGCCTTATTTTTAGGAAGCGCATTCCAGTTTTTCAACTTGGAATTTTCACATCGGTCATCATGCACCCATGTCCTATTTGGGACATTTCTGAAGCCGGTCAATGAAATTTACCCCCATAAAACCATATATTTTTGAGAAGTAGACCCCCTAGGGTATTTGAAATGCTGGTATTTTCACACTTTCCATGAACTTATTTAACCATCAGTCTTTGTCAAACTTTTGGGTAGTCATTTTTTTGTGTTATTTTTCACACACATTGTACTTTAGGCATGGATTCTCAGTTCCTGTTATGTGTTACTGCCAAAAAACACCTCAATATGTGTTCAACAACATCTCCTGAGTACAGTGATACCACCCATGTATAGGTGTGTTGCATTCCATTTTTTACACTTCCCATTTTCACATCCCATGCACCCATGTTCTATTTAAGACATTTCTGAAGCCGGCCAATGTAATTTACCCCCATAAAACCATATATTTTTGAAAAGTAGACATCCTAGGGTATTTCAAATGCAGGTGTTTTAACACTTTCCATACACTAATTCAACCACTAGTCTTTGTCAAACTATTGGGCCTTCATTTCTTTGAGTTATTTTTCACATACATTGTACTTTAGACATGGATTCACAGCTCCTGTTATGTGTTACTACCAAAGAAGACACCAATATGTGGTCACCAACATCTCCTGAGTTCAGTGATACCACCTATGCATAGGTTTGGTGGCTTGTTTGGGGCGGTGCAATGCCAAATGTCTGACATGTGTTTGTGATTTTTTTTCACATTTAACATATTTTCTTTGCCTATCGTCTTTTTTGGGGGTCTTTTAACATACCCCAATTTATTTGTTTTCCATAAATGTGATTATATTTAAAAAGTTGACCCCCCAAGGTATTATACATGGAGTGGTTTGATGACTTTGATGCAACCGTTTTAGCCCAAAAAATTGGAGAAAGTATATGGTGGTAATTTTTCAATTTTCATTGTTACAGACACATTGCTTTTTTACTATGATTTAGGAGAGACTGTTGTAAGTTATTGCAAAAGAATACTTCAGGTTGTTTTCTGCAAGGCACCCTGAGTACACCTATGCCCCCCATGCATAGGTTTGCCAGGATTTTGGGAAGGTTATGTTACATGATTTTAGTTATTAAAAATGAGAGTATTTCTTCTGATAGGCCTATCTTTAGTTTGGGGCCTATCACATACCCCACTTTTATTTATTGCATTCAAAGTGTATATTTTTTAAATGTTGACACCCCAAGGTATTGTATATGGTGTGCTTTGATGCCTTTGAAGCAACCGTTTTAGCCCAAAAAATTGGAGAAAGTATATGGTGGTAATTTTTAAATTTTCATTTTTACAGACACATTGCTTTTTGACTATGATTTAGGAGAGATTGTTGTAAGTTATTGCAAAAGAATACTTCAGGTTGTTTTCTGCAAGGCACCCTGAGTACACCTATGCCCCCCATGCATAGGTTTGCCAGGATTTTGGGAAGGTTATGTTACAATTTTATGACTTGTGATTTTAGTTATTAAAAATGAGAGTATTTCTTCTGATAGGCCTATCTTTAGTTTGGGGCCTATCGCATACCCCACTTTTATTTATTGCATTCAAAGTGTATATTTTTTAAATGTTGACACCCCAAGGTATTGTATATGGTGTGCTTTGATGCCTTTGAAGCAACCGTTTTAGCCCAAAAAATTGGAGAAAGTGTATGGTGGTAATTTTTCAATTTTCATTTTTACAGACACATTGCTTTTTGACTATAATTTAGGAGACACTGTTGTAAGTTATTACAAAAACATACTTCAGGTTGTTTTCTGCAAGGCACCCTGAGAACACCTATGTCCCCCATGCATAGGTTTGACAGGGGTTTTGGTTAAAAAAAAACAGGCCCAATTTTAGAAAAAATAGAGTAGTGAAATGTAAAAATCTGGCACAGTAAAAGTAAAAAAAAACAAAAAAACATCTAACTGTAAACATAACCAAAAAAAAAATATATATATATGTAACAGCAAATGTATTTATTTTTTTAAAAATTGACCATTGTATGGTACCGCTTGAAGCAGTCCCCAATGCAGAGTGCAGGCTGTCCAGGGCAATCAGGACAGTAATATATGGTGTCCCTTCTCTTCCCCCTCTTGGTACAGACTCTGCATTTTTTTTGTGGTTTCTGCTTTGTGGCAGTAGGGGGGATTTTAAAAATAAAATGGGTAGCCCCAACTCTGCTCTCTCCCATCACCGCCCGGGGAGCAGGTGCATCATGGTACAAAATCCCCGTAATAATCTGGAGCTGAAACTGTAAAAAAGTCTTTTTAACTCTGGGGTTTGCTTTTTTGAACAACAAAAAAGCGTTGTGGGTTGCAATCTGCATTAGGTAAATTGCAACCTTTTTGTACCAGGCCCTTGTCTTCCGCATAATTAGGTAGGGCTGCAGCAGCTGATCAGCCAGATCAACCCCACCCATATGCCGGTTATAAGACTTGATGCACACTGGCTTCCTTATGATCTCAGCTCTGCCACGTACAGAAACCGCCACCGTCCTCTCTGTGTGGATGGTGGTAAGAAGGTATACATCCTTCTTGTCTCTGTACTTCAGTGCCAACAGCTCCTCTTGGCGCAGAGCTGAGGTCTCCCCCCTTCGTAGCCGGGTGCGTAAAAGCTGTCCTGGGAAACCTGCGCGGTTCTTTTTAATTGTACCGCAAGCTACTGTATCAAAGCAATACAGTAGCTTGAACAAAAGGACACTTGTATAAAAATTGTCTAAGTACAAGTGATACCCTTTGTTCATTAGGGGTAATATCAGGTCCCAGACAATCTTGCCAGTGGTTCCCATATGTTCTGGGCAACCTGGAGGGTCAAGGTGGCTATCCTTTCCCTCATACACCCGGAAGGCCTGAGTATACCCAGTCTCGCTGTCACAGAGCTTATACACCTTTACCCCATATCGGGAGCGTTTGGAAGGAATATACTGCTTGAATCCCAGCCTTCCCTTATACTTCATTAGGGATTCATCAACGCATATATTCCTTCCAGGTGTATAAACCTCTGCAAACCTGGCAGAAAAGTGGATTATCAGGGGTGGATTTTATACAGCCTGTCAAATTGGGGATGCTCCCTAGGGGGGCACAGGCTGTTGTCGCTGAAGTGCATGAAATGCAGAATCATTTCATACCTCTTCCTCGACATAGTCTGGGAGAAAATGGGGGTAGAGCAGATGGGGCTAGTACTCCAGTAGGAGCGAATGGAGGGTTTCTTTATGATGCCCATCAGCATAGTCAATGCCCAGAATTTTTTGAATTCTGGCACATTGATGGGGGCCCAATGCTGCTTTGCCAAATATGTTCCAGGCTTTGCAGCACGGAACTGATGGGCATATAAATTAGTTTGGGCGACAATGTTCCCCAATATATCATCGCCCAGAAACACTTCCAGAAACTGCTGGGGGCTAAAACCTGCCACATCTATATTTATGCCAGCATTTGCTGTGAAGGGTGGGATATCTGGCCTCTGGAGATGAGGCGTTACCCACTCTTCAGCAGCAATGGCAGCAACACGCCTCCTTCTGGCAGGGGGGCTAGCAGGGGGGCTGGCAGGGGGGGGTAGCAGGGGGGCTGGCAGGGGGGCTAGCAGCCACAGATACATCACTATCAGTTGAGACTGCATCTAGTGATGTATCTGAGCACATGGCAGGGTCAAAATTGGGGTCTGAGTCAGAAATAGAGGCATCTGACTCTGACGCAAGGATGGCATACGCCTCCTCAGCACTATATCTTTTCTGTGACATTTTTGTATCTGTCACAGAAAACAATTACTAAAAAAAAATAAATTAACTAAATTAATTAACTAAATTAACTAGCAAAAAAGTACAGTTATGCTACTGCCAGTGATTTATAGCGATCACTGGCAAGCTAGGGGTTAATGGCTCTGAAAATTAAATTAACTAAATGTTTCTGAAAAGAGCCTTTGGGTTTTTAAAAAATTACAACAACAAAATTAACCCCTAAAAAAATGCACAGACAGCAAAAAAGTACAGCTATGCAACTGCCAGTGATTTATAGCGATCACTGGCAAGCTAGGGGTTAATGGCTCTGAAAATTAAATTAAATTAACTAAATTAATTAACTAAATTAACTAGCAAAAAAGTACAGCTATGCTACTGCCAGTGATTTATAGCGATCACTGGCAAGCTAGGGGTTAATGGCTCTGAAAATTAAATTAAATTAACTAAATGTTTCTGAAAAGAGCCTTTGGGTTTTTAAAAAATTACAACAACAAAATTAACCCCTAAAAAAAAATGCACAGACAGCAAAAAAGTACAGCTATGCAACTGCCAGTGATTTATAGCGATCACTGGCAAGCTAGGGGTTAATGGCTCTGAAAATTAAATTAAATTAACTAAATTAATTAACTAAATTAACTAGCAAAAAAGTACAGCTATGCTACTGCCAGTGATTTATAGCGATCACTGGCAAGCTAGGGGTTAATGGCTCTGAAAATTAAATTAAATTAACTAAATGTTTCTGAAAAGAGCCTTTGGGTTTTTAAAAAATTACAACAACAAAATTAACCCCTAAAAAAATGCACAGACAGCAAAAAAGTACAGCGATGCAACTGCCAGTGATTTATAGCGATCACTGGCAAGCTAGGGGTTAATGGCTCTGAAAATTAAATTAAATTAACTAAATGTTTCTGAAAAGAGCCTTTGGGTTTTTAAAAAATTACAACAACAAAATTAACCCCTAAAAAAATGCACAGACAGCAAAAAAGTACAGCTATGCAACTGCCAGTGATTTATAGCGATCACTGGCAAGCTAGGGGTTAATGGCTCTGAAAATTAAATTAAATTAACTAAATGTTTCTGAAAAGAGCCTTTGGGTTTTTAAAAAATTACAACAACAAAATTAACCCCTAAAAAAAATGCACAGACAGCAAAATGCAGCAAAAAAAAAGTGCACCTATGCTACTGCCAGTGATATATAGTGATCACTGGCAAGCTAGGGGTTAATGGCTCTGAAAATTAAATTAAATTAACTAAATGTTTCTGAAAAGAGCCTTTGGGTTTTTAAAAAATTACAACAACAAAATTAACCCCTAAAAAAATGCACAGACAGCAAAATGCAGCAAAAAAAAGTGCACCTATGTTACTGCCAGTGATATATAGTGATCACTGGCAAAGCTAGGGGTTAATGGCTCTGAAAAGAGCCTTTGGTTCTATATTTTTTAACAAATAAAAGAAATAAACCTCTCTCTCTGCTAAATACAGGTCTCTCTCTCTCTCCAACAAAATGGCAAGTGAGGAGAGGGAGGGAGATCCACACTGATCATAGTCAATATTTAAAAATATTGACATGATCAGACAAATGGGGTATTTTATTATTATTTTTTTTTTAGGGTGGGAGGCTCAGATTGGGTGACCCTAGCTTGCCCCTATGATGATGCAGGCTAGGGACACCCCCAGAGGCCCCATGATGCACTGGGCATCGCCATCTTGGATGCCTAGTGAAGGGGGAGGGGGGGGTATTTAGGGCTTTTTTTTATTATAATCGTTTTTTTTGTTTTTTTTTTTTTACTTTTATTTTACAACTAACTAAGTGCCTCGACCCACCGAGGCACTTAGCACACAAGCAGAGCATCGGAAGCGTGTCCGATCGCTTCCGATGCTCTGAAACACTGCCGGGCTCCACGTGGAGCGAAACCGGAAGTGATCACTCGTGGGGGAGTGATCAATCCGGTCCCGGCACTCGGGAACAGTATTGCAGGATGCCTAGACATCAAGGCAAGCCTGCAATACTGTTAGAGCAGCTGGAAGCTATTTAGATCGCTTCCAGTGCTCTGTTAAACCGACGACGTATGCCATACGTCCTCGGTCGTTAAGTGCTTTTTTTTTGAGGACGTATGGCATACGTCGTCGGTCGTTAAGGGGTTAAAGAGAAGTTGATGGTGGTAAAATAATCAACACAAATAGTGAACACACTGCAGAGGGAGGTTGAGACACTTGAGCTAGAACATAGACGCACTTTATCCTCAGGGATTTATAAGTCCCTTCAGTCCAAACGGAAAGAATTATCTACAATTTTAAATGATAACTCTATGCGTGCAGCTCTGAGGCTTAGGGCACACTACTATGTGTACGCAAATAAGCCAGATAAATATCTGGCATATAAATTAAGGGAAAGAACCAAGTTCTTTGCCATACCCTCTATCCACAAACAGGATGGAAGTTCCACATCAAACCCTCAGGAAATAACCGAGACTTTCGCTCAGAATTATGAGAGTCTCTATGACGGGAGAAAGGTAGACAGGGGGGACCTCACTCTGCAGACACATGATTTTCTAGAGCAGGCTAAACTACTGACGATACAGGACACAGACTTGACAGGGTTGAATGCAGACATCACGACCTTAGAAATACTATCAGTAATCAACGACCTTAAAACGGGTAAAGCTCTGGGCCCGGACGGATTAACAGGAGAATATTATAAATTATTTAAGAAAGAATTATTACCCCATTTATTGACTTTCTGTAATGGTATGTTGGCGGGACGGGAACTACCCAGAGATATGTTACAAGCCAAGATTGTGGTGATACCCAAAGTAGGGAAAAATTCGAAGTATTGTCAAAATTATAGGCCTATTTCCCTGATTAATACAGATCTCAAAATATTTGCAAAAATTATGGCTAACAGACTTAAATTGATCCTACCATCACTCATCCACAAAGATCAGGTAGGCTTTATTACGGAAAGGGAGGCCCCAGATAATGTTAGGAGAATCTTGACCCTAATAGACTATCTTGTACAGACTAAAACACCATCGCTACTGTTAGCACTTGACACAGAAAAAGTGTTTGATAGGATAAACTGGCCTTTTATGTTTAAAGTTTTAGACAAAATGGGATTTAAGGGAGCCTTTATAAAGGCACTCACAACCATATATTCAAGACCAACGGTGGTGGTGGGGGCTGCAGGATACATATCTAGGTCCATCGATATCTTAAATGGTACTCATCAGGGCTGCCCACTCTCACCACTTCTATTTGCCATTTGTATTGAACCACTTGCAGCGCTTATAAGGCAATCAGTAGATGTGTCGGGGGTACAGTTAGCAAATGATGAATACAAATTAACACTATTTGCGGACAACGTTTTGTTGACGCTGACGAGACCTTTAATTTCCTTACCTAACCTATATGCTATTTTGGGGAAATTTGCAGAGATCTCGGGTTATAAGATTAACCTGGATGAATACAAAACCTTGCCGATTTGTCTCCCTTCTCATACACAAAAGACAGTAGAACTAAATTTTTATTTAACATGGGCAAAAACTCACAAAACCTACTTGGGAGATAAGATAAATAATACCTTTTCAGATTTATATGGGTTAAATTATGCTCCTATTTATAAAACCATTAGGAAGGATCTAAATAACTGGAAGAAGGGTAGGTTTTCATGGTATGGGAGACTGTCGGCTATAAAAATGAATGTCCTCCCTAGGATTTTATACCTCTTTAGAGCTCTGCCGATTGGGGTCCCCCAGACGGATCTAAATGCCTTGCAGTCTGATCTATTTCATTTCCTGAGGGGAAACGGTAAACCTTGCATTGCATCACAGTTGTTGAAACAACATAGACGGATGGGGGGGTGGGAGTCCCGAATCTAGTGGACTATTATCACGCATCTAGATTGACACAGTCAGCCATTCTCGGGAAAAACTTTCAGGGAGTCATTTGGCCAAAGATAGAAGCGGCTATTGAAGGCTGCGAGAGTCCGGCGGATATTTTATGGGACCCTTTGTGGAAGGCAAAAAAACGCACATACAGATCACCAGTGACACATGAGACACTTTACACCTGGCATAAGATGGCCAAACAGATGGGTTTGTTGAATCCTCATTCAGTATTAATACCCTTAAAGTTTTTGCTACCTAAGGAACTAAGAAAAGTGGTGGGGAAATGGGAAAATAAAGGGTTGTATAGGGTGGCGGATTTTCTAGATAAATCAGCAACACTCACTTTTAACCAGATTAGAGACAAGATTCAGCCAAACGTTTTAAATTGGTTTCACTACCTACAGATTTCGTCAGCTATTTCTCAATACATGGCTAGCAGAATAAGCCAACCCTTGACCTTGCTAGAAAGACTATGCACCACACAATCCAGGGGAAAAAATGTAATATCTCAGATCTACATGACATTGCAAGGAAAGAAAGATACTCTTAAGGCTCCCAATATGGAGAGATGGGAGAGAGACATAGGGGAAGTGAGGGAAAAGGAAACTTGGGAAAAGATTTTCTCAGAAACGGGGAAAGGTCTGCTTAGTGCAGATATGAAAGAAAATTGCTTGAAGGTAGCCTTTAGATGGTACCTAACTCCAGAACAGACAGCTTACATTCCCTCTCTAAATAGTGCTCTTTGTTATAGGGGTTGTGGAGTGAAAGGCACGTAGACATATGTGGTGGGACTGTTCAACAGTATGGCCATTATGGGAGAAATTATCGAACCTCCTTAGCGACACATTAGATGAAAGGATTGAGTTGACAATAACCCAAGCACTTTTACATGAGAGGGTACAACCGCTAAATTCAGCGATTAATACTTTTATTAAGACTTTGTGTACCTGCCTTCGAATTTGCATCGCTAGGCATTGGAAAGTGGGTGCTCCAGGATGGGCAGAAGTATTAGATAAGATAAACGACACCTATCTAATGTCAGAACTAGAAGCATGGACACAGGGGAATACTGAACAGTTTAAAAAAATATGGTTCTACTGGATCATGAAGGGTTATGTTAGACCACACCCCAACCAGGAGGGAAACGAGTAAAAGAGAGAGAGGTATGGTGAGGTAGAATTGAAGGGAATAGAAAGATCCCACTATGGACAGATATTAGGTTCCTGGACGTAAGGGACATATTGATTAAAGGAAAAATACAAAAGATCATATGATCCCCAGAGGTGCGCTAATGCTTTAGATGTGCTGTTCTCGGATACTGTGTGATAGCTGTACTCGATCCTCGTAGAACTGTGGCTGCACTCTCGAAAGTAATCCAATGGAATACCCGGCTGTAGATGAGAAGAAAGACAAGAGAGGCGCCAACCATATAACAGTATCGTCAGGACAAAGGACCAGAAGCCCCCCCCCCCCGTGTGCAGGAAATACTCACAAGAGCGGCGGCACACGTACTGTGCCTGTTGAAGCAGATCGGGACTGTTCAGAGTCGCCCGACGGACACACACAGGAGCCGGTACACGTGACTTCCAGATCTCCAATCACAGGCCACTTCACCTGTCGGGTCCGGATCACCGGTAGCTCGCTGGAAATTAATGTATTAAGTCTCAACCAGGAGAGACACTGATGGTGAATATAGATTACACCGTAGCAATTATTAGCAGGCAGCAAGGTATCACAAATAAAAAAGGGGTTTATTTAGCTAAAAACAATAACAGCAACGTGTTTCTCAGCAGAATTGCCATTTCATCAGCGACACATTAGATGAAAGGATTGAGTTGACAATAACCCAAGCACTTTTACATGAGAGGGTACAACCGCTAAATTCAGCGATTAATACTTTTATTAAGACTTTGTGTACCTGCCTTCGAATTTGCATCGCTAGGCATTGGAAAGTGGGTGCTCCAGGATGGGCAGAAGTATTAGATAAGATAAACGACACCTATCTAATGTCAGAACTAGCAGCATGGACACAGGGGAATACTGAACAGTTTAAAAAAATATGGTTCTACTGGATCATGAAGGGTTATGTTAGACCACACCCCAACCAGGAGGGAAACAAGTAAAAGAGAGAGAGGTATGGTGAGGTAGAATTGAAGGGAATAGAAAGATCCCACTATGGACAGATATTAGGTTCCTGGACGTAAGGGACATATTGACTAACATTGACTTCTATAGCAATAGCTGGATATTACGTTTCACTAGATAAAGGAAAGATACTTGCAGGGTTTGGAAACACCTGGGGGGAGGGTGGGAGAGGGGTTATGTATTAAGGTTTTGATGCACTGTTTATTATACCACATTTTGAAAGGTGAGATATTCTCGAATTTAACAGATTCTACTTGCTGTAAAAAGGTTACGAGTTGTACGTAAAAGACTGCCACAGCATCTGTCTGTCAGCGAAATATGCGTAATTGCTGATATTCACCTTTATTGTATATCTATGTTTTTGTATTATGTTTATAAAATCAATACAAACCATTTCAATTAAAAAAAAATTGGGTTCAGTGTCCCTTTTAAGTACTAAAGGTATTTGTCAGATTTCTTTCAACATGTAATATTTTATTATTATATGTTTTAGTCCTTGAATATTTTTCTAATTTTCTTCTAGGTCAAGACTATATGGGGCCCGTAAAGCTATGTAGGTTATATACTTTTCTATTTTTCTATTTCTTTTGTAGCAGATGTTCTTAACCATCATGTCGTTGTTTTGTTGACATTCTTTGGATGTAACCTTCTGCTTCAAGGACACTCTGAATGCCAAAGAACAAAGAATATTATATGCTGGAATCTGCAAAATACATACATTAAAATGTCCTAATACCACTCAATCAAAAAAAATATATATACAAATGTAAAGGTTTACCTAGTGATCAAACAGGTACACACAAAGGAATGTGGTATATATGACTCAATTCATCATATATAACCAACAAAAGTGTCCAGATATAAAATATTTAAATGAACGCTCCAAAATAAATCACGAAGAAGAGAACAACTAGACTGTTAGTAACTACTTTATACAACCTGACCACTCTACAAATGACCTTAAAATCCAATGCCTCAAAGAGAATTTTAAAAGCCTATAAGAAAGGAAGACATTTGAACTTAAAATGATAATGCTCTGTAACATCAAAGAGGAATGACTGAATATAAAACCTTGATTTTTTTAGTTAATTATCAAACATTTTTATGATTGCATGCATCCTGAGTTCTGGCCTTGAAACTTGTAAAAATGTATTTACTTTCAAACTCAATGTTCTGTTAAAAGAATATATTTTTCAGCGGCATTGGCTGTGACTTGAAGAAAAAAAAACTATAAGCCAAGAAAATGTCTCCACTTATTAATATAAGCAATGCTGTTAAAAATTGTTTCGCTTAAAGAAAAAAATCTAAAAATAAATCAAGCTGTGCTAGTTTTAGTGATGCCAAATAATACAGAATTAATATCAATATGGAAGTTAAATATTATAGCCCAGATTACAAGTGGAGCTCTACCTGCGATATCAATATTGCTGGACTGCCCGAAGATTAGCATGTAAAGTTATATTACATGTCCATCATAAACAGATTTACCAGAAGCTTTATCGCAGTCGACATCCATTTAGCGCACCCTATACTTTCAATGGAGATCACAACTTCACTAAATATCGCAATATTACAAGTTGAAAGTTATGGGCTGCAATTGAGCGCAAATCAAAATAGCGCTAGAATAATTAGCACAACCTGAGCACTGAAGTAAAGTGTTAGGGTTAAAATAAAAGTTTCACAAAACACATGTAAAACATATTAAAATAAAGTATTACACTCATATATGCACATATTTAACAAAATATATCAGTTTAAATTTATTTTTTTAAATGGATATGATATATGACAAGGTGTTTGACTGGGAATGGCTCAAAGCTGTGTGTATATATATATATATATATATATATATATATATATATATATAAATATTTGTATTTATGTGTATATATGAGTAAATATGTATGTGCCATTGCCAGTCATATA